>NW_018108220.1:174665-187978 GCF_000183805.2 Loa loa | reverse complement strand
AGTTCTTCAAATATCGTTATATCAGGTTTATAAATAAATATGCATAAACAAATTCGCTAAATATGCATAAACAAATTCGCCTAAATGAGCATTTTATGAGTTTGATATAAACTGATCAGAGAAGTATTTTTGAATGCTGACATTGAAGGGAGGATGGGACAAGAGCGCTTCCAGAAAACTTAATGTCACCGATTTGTTCCTCTCTAATCAAGATCAGGAAGACTGAAAGACTGATAATCTTTCCAGTCACTTTTTCTTTCGAAAAGACTCTAGTTCCATTTTCGCTTCAAATATCAACACTCAAATTTCAAACAGCGAAAATCATTTTCAATCACTGATAATTGATATGTTACCGATAATTTACTTTCAGCATTTATAGTCATCGCAATTTTTTTCCCAAACGAACGAAGTTCGTAGCCCACGCTCAACTTTAATTTGCAGATGAAACTTTAAAACCACGTTGTTGTACAATTTTCTCATCGTTTTCTTTCGCTTTCCCATGATTGATATTTTAATTTCATCATGAAATATATTTCCGGAAACAGAAAAACACTGCCTATGTGAATTGATCTTAGTGTGATTAATAGTTTGTTTATTTTCAATTCTTTTAATTTACTGTCCTATGATTTTAGTTCAACAAATGATTTTGAATTAAGTGGTACTTATCGTCCCATAGCTTTTTCCGTGGTTCTTGGGAATATATTGCTATTGCATAAATGTAAATAGTGAAGCATTTTCAAAATTCTTTTAGACGAATAAAGAGATGACTTTCAATTTATGCTCCAAATTGAGCCTGAATTTAAGTTCAGGATTAAATTTCTAAGCAATCAAAAGGTATCTTTAAAAAAGAAATTTAATATTAAATGAGCACTTTTTACTATTTTAACTGGATAACATTCCTTACCTGACAACGATCACAGACATACACACGTATCATCATTGCAGCTAGGTTTAACGAACCATGATTTGGGAAGGATTCTGCTCACGCTTGCTACAAATGCAAATCTGTGCAGTGGATTTTTGTGGTGAAGCACAACGTGCGCGTAATCGGCCCACTTTTTACTTCTAAGGTTCATCTGCTAGGACGGTGATAACGTGTCCTCAGAAGTAAGGTTTAGTAGAATGTCCTTCTTGTAAATGGATGGCCTTACAGGGCAGAATCAGGATAGAGGCGAAAATTTTTGAGAATGAAGGACTGTATTTGAAGTATTCAATATCTAGAATAGTCATGAAGGAACAATACTTCGGTAACTTTAGCTAATTAATCAGGAAATCCATCTGAAATACATAGAATTTTAGAATGCTAGAAAAATTTATACCACGATAACCCTTAGAAATACTATGTCGAGTAAGAGAGAGTATTTGTTAAATTCAAATTTTGAAAAAGAAATACAAAAATGGAAATTTATTTATAGTAATTCCTTGAGAAACTGAACACAATGTGCGAGGATTATTATCAAAAATGGTTGCTTTCTGATCACTTCTAATAGAAGCGAATCTAGTTGATAGTTCGGAAATAATTTTGAAGCATTTCTACAATGATTCGCAGTAAATAAGTTCGTTAACAGTGTAAATAACATGGGATGTTTTTAATGGAATACATGTAAAGGCCACCCACATCTCCATGGTTCATTATATTTGTATCATTCATTCATTGGATCCTACGTGGAATTTGAATCAGCACCGCACTACTCACCACTATTTCATCAGAAATAAATCATGTTTTTGTCATCCCTGCCATTCTTTGCATTCCTACCGATCTTCCGAGAACCATCGTTAAAAAAGGAAGAATTATGAGGAAATACATCACTAGCAAATGCAAACACTTCTGAGTACAGTACCTCTTTGTCTGCTCCCGAAGAAACTCTTCTTTATTTCCCCTCTATAAGCAGTATGTATAACTGATACTGATACATACAAAGGCGCAGATCTGGAGGAAATGAAGAAACGAATTGGAAGTAATGGAAAGTTATGGTGCGAGATGCTGAAATAAACAATATGTAATGCGGAATCTGAAAAAGATATTGAAAATGGGTGATGAATTGAGTGGAAAATACATTTTACACGAACCATATCTCTCTTATACTTCAAATGGTTCATAGAAACGTTGCGGTACACATTGTGTAGGTAAAAGTCAGTCCTCATAGCCATTGAGACTAATATGGAATAGTAAAGCTCAAAAAAAAACCTTTCTAATTTATACTTAAAATTATTCGCATAATTTCTCACAAACACTGTTGAAATTGTGACAAGTTATTGGATGAAGACGATGGACAGAACAACAAATGATAGGTGTGATGCACTCATCTTGTTACTACAATCGGGACATGGCGGACTTATGACGCATTTCAATCAGTTCACCACACCATCAACATCAGCACCGATTGCGGACGGCAAGAATCGAAAGGCAAGGCGACCATCACTGCAGCATTACTGGATACCTAATATCAGTTCAAGGTCGACTTTTGGCACCTTACGAAATGTTCTTGAAAACGCAATATAAGCTACATTCAACTGACGAACAATTCATAGTTACTTTCTTATCCTTTAAAATAAAAACAACAAATATTTAATAATATATAAAAACTTTTGGTTACGTGCTTTTGTGTTTTATTTCGAAGTAAAGCAAGTGAATAATATGGTACAAAAATAGGATACCCATAACTTTAATTGAAATTTGATAGTTGTGATAAAGATTTCATATTCTACCTTCACTTTTTAAAACATAACAAATCAATATTCAGCTAGTGTTTGTCATTGGACAAACAGATTAGTAGGCAGTTATTAACAAATAGAAGGAAAAAAAGACCAAAGCAAATATGCATTACAGTAGTGTTCGTTCACTTCATCTGCGACAATTAAGGTATAAGTGATAAATTCATGTTTGTAAAATGGCGCGCCAAAGATGATAAAAGTAAGATAAAAGTAGTTCAACAATCTCATATATACTGATTTCTTTTAATGCGATCTGGTTGTTCGGAGGTTTATATATGACAATATTAACATAAAGCTACATTTTGGTATGGCTGCTAAATACAGCATATTCGTAACAAATTTTCAAGAAGATAACTCACGAAAAACCATTGCAAGAAAAAATGATAATTGGTTAAAGATGAAAATGACACAGAAACGATTTTGGCATACGGCATGTGAAGTGAATGAAATGTTTCAAAAGACGTAAACGATCATTATTAAAATTGAAACGATAGATGTGAAAAGACATTAGGATACCATCAGACGAGAACTTTTCGGGTAAAGAGATAGGGAGTTGGAGCTGTAAAGAGAAGAAATTGTCTGAAATGATCTAGCAAAGGCATTTTAAAGAATGCCCTCAATGAAACACACATACGAGACAAACACGTCACACCAATGGATGAACATTCAATCGACGGGAATTTGTGATCTCATTCACCCTTCCCTTAGTAGTTGCCGAATTATTGTAATCAAATGATTTGGGAGGGGTAAAATAAACGAAAAGCGAAGCAACTATTTAAAATACCTGGTTATAAGGCATGCAAATAAAAGACGAATCAGCACATAAAATCACAAGTACCTCTTGGAATGGGGGCGAAGACGATGGAGAAGATATCAAACTGCATTCCACACTAATCAACACTACATTATCTATATTTTTCTCCTTTTCTCAATTTCTCATTTATAACAGTCTCTGTAACTATCTTCTTTTTCTTTTTTACCAAATTTAAAAGACAACTTGGAAAAAGAAAGACAAAGTTCCTTATGATGGACTTCCTCAGTAAGGTCACATTACCTCACTCCTTCACATTCACCACTACCTAACATCTTCCTGAATCCAAATGAAACACCTTTGTACAAAGTGAGGAACACATAAGTCTTTAGAAACAACTGTTAATCAAAGAATATTTCAATTTACACCCAGTGGATAATGAAGTACTTGCTTAGCTTCTAGTTCAAATAAATTTTTGCATTCTGCACCACTCTCCTTTCCTTATTTTAAAAAAAGATAGTCTTTCAGAAATTTTATCAGTCCAGGTGTTATACATTTGAAAAAAAAGCATTCTTTTTTTTAAAGGGAAAAGGGTGAGAGGAAGGCAAGGAAAAGAGCCGAGGAAATTTTCAAGCTTATATGTTACGTTATTTCGTGCATTTTTATTGGAGTTCAAAAGGTCGTAGTGTTTTTTCGACGTGATAAAAGTGAAGTCAAGTCTCGGTCATACCATCCTTCCTGTACCGCACTGTTCTCTGTCAGCGAAAATATCGATATAGTGCCTTCTGTTCTATCTGAAAAATTGAAATTTCCTATCAGTTAAATTCAAATTTACCAGAACATATTGCTTAAATCCATTCTCTGACTTTCCTTCAATATAGAATTCCAATATAAAAGGATACAATATAAAATACAATATAAAAGGATGAATTCAATCTTTCATCCTCCAATGTATCTCTTTTTTAGTTTTCAAAACTATGCTGTAATTAGGTGTTTTAAGGATTCCATGTATTTTATTGATACATCGATTTTGTGTGAAAATTTCCAGGCAAAATTATAAACCATCTGTGGGTGGGTGAGTTTGAAAATACTAATTACAGATCTGTTTTTTGAAAAAAACACAGGAAATTTCGAAAACTCACCCACCTCACCCTGAAAACTCACCCTTCTTTTGTTCTGTAAACTTCCCAATCAAAAAGAAAAATCAGTTTTTTTCTACAAATTTATTATTAAAAGTTAATAAATTTTCTTTTATTTTTTTGAGAATTGTTTCACCAGCAATTCAAAAAGTATTTGAAAAAGATGTATACAATTTTTAAGGAAAAATTAGCTTATGGTAAAGTAAAGCACAAATCTTGCATTGCAAACTGCTTCGAAATAATTACCGTCAAATGCACTGTTCCTCATCCATACCATCGTTACAATCTTTATTTATCCATTCCTCCTTTCATTGGCCTTTCTTCAATGTAACTGACGTGCTATGCATATTGCACTTTAAAAATTTAAATAATAATGATCCAAAATAGAAACTCGCATCTTTGTTGGATATCAATTAACAAGGAAAAGGAAAATTTCGCTCTAATAAATTATGATATTTCGAAAAATTAAATTAATGTGTAATTGTATATTGATGGATCCTACCTAACTCTGATTGATCACTTGCACAGCATGGTCATCCATTTCATCATATCTCTGATAACACAACCCTTTGCCTAAGACTGAAAGGAATTATTTACAAAGTTTTGACCGACTAAGACCTGTGAATTCGATAATGAAATGCTCCCAGTGTGATGTATCTCACTAAAACAGTGAATATGGTCCATTCAACCACGCTTGGCCTATCACTTGCCAACTACGCTAAAAGTCTAATTTTTTTTCAATATCCAGGACCAGATTTAGAATGGTACATAAGGACACACACACGTATGCACACCTTAAGTGTTCTGGAGATGCAAACAGGCATCACCTACTTAATATAATGGCCAAAAAGTTTTCGAATCTCTCTGTGGAGCTCCGTTTAACCTTTGCCCATATGTGATACACACTAGTTCATTGCGACCCAACCACAATGTTAACGCGTCACCAATCCGATGGATCTGAACACATCAATTTATTTCTATAATTTGATAGTACATCTTATGTTCGTGTCTGATTTGTGGTAGTTCAAATTATTTATAATAGTCAGTTTATAGTTACAGCAATTGGGTTCTGAAAAAAAATCCAGGACTAAATATTTGGAAGGGAAACAATCAATAATGTGTTGTACTCGCAGAAATATTCAGACCTACATAATATTTTCAAAAAAATAACAAATGAAAATGAACAAAGAAACTGAAGGAAATGAAAGAGCAATAAAGAAGAGCTTCAGAAGAAAGATGCAAATAGGTCACCTGCAGATTACTGCCTATTTATTACATTTTCAACAGTTTTCTACGGTGTACTTTAACTGCAAATAACCACACAACAAGACTGGTTCTTGAAATGTCGCTTTTTTTAAAGGAAGGAAAAAACAACCGGAACAAAATGTCATCGACTGCAAAGCAATGCTGATTAGGCATAACTACTTCAGTACGTTCCAAAACTTGCAATAATCAACCAAATGACAGAAAAAAATGTATCATCTGATCTATCTATTTTATTACACTAACAATATGAGCTAACTTAATGAGCTAACTGGGAAAAGTTGATTATAGGCTGGGAATGGTAGACACAAAATGACCATAAAGAGACATTTTTGGTTGATCATTTAATTACAGAAAAATATAATCCACAAGGCAAGCCATAACCATATATGACTGCCTACACGGAAAAAGAACAAACTGTGCCTACAATGAAAAATAATTAGGAAAACAGGTTAATTGCTAACTGATACACTTGGAACTGGTTCAGGACCATAACTTACACAAATGTCAGTTTGATGGATAATAAGAATAAGCCTCAAATACACTAATGTTGAAAGCATATGATGGTATTACGTCAGCATGCGTTTTTTTCTTCCAGCATACATTAAACAACCCTGACCTCTTGCGAAATTAACCACAGTAATGTTCAACTGGGTCCAAGCTGTAAATAAGGTAAGAATGGCAAAAGAAAAAGAAATTAGAAGAAATTTGCTTCTTCAAATAGGAAACACCACTGAAACAAGATAAATCAAACAAATGAAAACATAAAAGCTAGAAAAAACATGATCATTTTCAGGTGAACTTAACGTACAAAAAGAAAAGCTCAAATGTAGCTTGAGGAGTCATTTCCATACATCGCAGGGCAGGAAGAAAATTCCCTTAGTTTGAAGTGACCTTGCCACGATAAATCCAAATGTATATCGAGCATTCAAACACTCCTTCAAACATCTTCCCACATAATGTTGCGCATCCTTTCATCATCCTTTTTCACCGCATCAATACAATATGTTCATCCAGCACACTGCTATTGCCCTTCTTGAAAGAACTTCTCGGGCTTAAATCCATTCTTCTCATAAAATAATTCCTTTTCTCTTTCAAATATACCGAGAATAAACCAGATAATGTCCTGTTCTTGTGAAAAATTGATGGCACAAAAAGCACATACATAAAAGTTCAGCGTCTCGAAACGATATGATATGAGACATACTCAATTTGCTACTGTCATGCAGAGTAATCAGCGGTCACGCATGTCACCAAGTTTATACATATAAGTGAAAAAAGTTTACAATTAAAGGAAATATACAAAAGAGCAGAAATTTCCTTGCATCAAATCAAAAAATGAAACATATATGGATTTCTTTTAAATAAAACAACGGGAAGTTTACAAAGTACACAATAAAAGCAGCAGAAAAGACGAACTATTTTGTTTCTTTTGTAAGAAAATAAACATCCCGTCCAAACTAGGCAGCACCGATGAGCTACTTGAACTGCGTTTAAAAGACAGCAAATAAACCTAGGTACTACGCGGTCAACTGCAAGAAAAACACGTCTAAGTAAAATAAAACCTTAATACAATCAAAACAAATCTTAATATTCAACAAACAAATTCATCAAACAGTGAATCTCCAAAACGTATAAAATATAAAACAGATATACAGAGATCCATAACTGTGTCTTTAAAAGTATAAAACAAACGACTCAGAATCTTCTTTTATAAGAAAACCAAGATATATCGGTTGAATATTATTAAATGCAGCAAAAATCATCATTTAATTTCCAACTCCGAAAAATCATTAAATTTTTAATTTTTATAGAAAATGACTGAGGAATAGCAGGATTGCTACGAAAAAAAAGAAAAATTAAAGCAAATGATTTGAAGTAACATGTTTTATAACAGAATTTCCACACTTTTCATGATTTCTGAGAATTTAAAGACTCCATAAGTGACCGAACCAGAAATAGATGGATGTTCTCTGATAAAGACTCCCCAGATACCAAATGTTTTTCGATCATCGAAGCGACGATTCTGGAAAGAACGGAAGATTTATAACACAGCTATTGACACATCAAAAATTCTGTTCAAAAAAATAAATGTTTAAAAAGAATCCTTTTTTTACCTTGTAAGATCAATATCAACAAAAACCATTCGTACAAAATCAACACCTCCCCGTTCCAAATCAAGCAAAATACATAATCGACGGGAGATGTATGAACCAATCGAACAAATACGAGCTACCTGAATATTAGTAAAGATTAATAAACAACCTATATTGGCGAAATTTTGGTTTATAAGAGATAAATTAATTGATTTAAAATTCTCACAGACCATGCAAAAACTCTGAATCTAATATGATACTTCTCCCAGATAGCCCACAATTGTACTACACTATAATAACCAGAATAGGAGCACACAAAAAAAATGAAGCGACGAATAAATCACATAAAGCATACAGTGAATGAACTAGAAATTTTTTCAAGTAACAAACTGATACAGTTTGAAAAGATTTTTTATAAGCTGAAGAACTGACAGTATTATCCAAATCACCCTTATAATCCTCATGCAAGAAGTATCAAGTTGTAACAATTCTTTGAAAAAACTGATTGAACTTGTGAAAAAAAAAACGAGTTTTTCAGCTTATATCATTTTAAATTTCTGCTTTTCATATCTGAAGAATAGAAGCCGGACATACTGAATATGCTTGAAAAAAAAAAAAAAAAGAAAACAATCACCTCAATTCCAGTTGAAATTGATAACCCAGTTGCAGCAGATTCGAAATTTAATAATTTATGAGCAGGAACAAAGGATGAAGCGATTTCTAGAGATAATTTGTTTTTCAAAATTGCCTGGACTGATTCAGTCAGAAATTTATATTCAGTATCCTCTTCCTCTTGCGTTCTACAGAGTGACAGCAGGATTGTCTTCGATCGCTGTGAAATATTGTTCAAATTAAGCATGGAAGATGGCACGCTACCTGGGATGCCATAAGAAGCTCCATTGCTCAACAAACGAAGAGGCCATCTATTCGTCTTCATTACCAAGGATTTCTTCACAAAGAGAGCAACCAGCGAAGGAATGCTATGGCCTGGAATTACCGTTTCTTGTGGTTAATTTGCTAATTCAAGCATTTGAACTGCCTCCTTTTTATCACTCTTCACTCATAAAAATCGATTATGGTTTCACAAAGTGTATTTCAAGATATTCAGCTTCGAATCATAAAGGAGCAGCTAAAGCATAGCGACAGTAAAACATAGAGATTTGTATAATCTGCCACAAAAAAAAAAAATCCCTTTCACTTTAGTTCCTTTGAAAAATCAACTAAAATTTTGTGGCTCAGAAAGTATTAGAATTAATTCGACAAAAGATTTCTGTTTTGGTTTCAAAATGATAAGTAATCGAATAATAAGTTATGAAGGTACTTATAAATTAATAATGTAAAGTGTTCAATTCCTTTCATCCACTGCTTAAGCTACCAAGTACTTGAAGTGTTCGTCCATTTGATATAAAACAATGTTTTCCTACTTTAGCAAAAGTTACAGGGAAATATAAAATATCAGCATTACCAAAATAACAGCATTTTTATAATATTAATTACTTGCGAGTTCCTCATAGTAATGAAACTCACAATTTTTCGTGGAGGAATAACAAAGTAAATAAATTAAAAATAGATATACCATACATAAAATAATCGACCAAAAACCACCTGTTAAATAAAGCAATGATCTTTTGTGCGCATCACTGGTAAATTGTGGAAAAGACTCCTTCGACATATTCACACCATCAATTATTGCACCACGTACAAAATGAGGTGGAGAAACCTAAAAATTGTACTCAAAAAAGAATAATTCCGAAACGCTTAACCATTTCTTATGCAGAAGTTGAATTTCGAGAAATTATATGTACATAGTCAGCTGTATTAGATCAGTAGAGCCCAGAACTACAGTTAACCTATAAAGAATAACTAATTGGAGAAGTTAATCAAAAGTACGACGGCTAATACGACGACTGATTCGGAATCTCGGAGTACAATTTTCAGCTACTAGCGAATGTAGCCAAATCAGCATCATTACAGCTATTACATTGAGAATATTCCCAGTAAATTCTGCGCGGAATAATTTTTGAAGGAAATACTGCAAACGGGCTGGGAGTCCTATGAGATGAGCATTTGAAAGTGAAGATTCTACCTGGAAAGAACGAAATTATATCTATTCTGATGTGATTTTTCAGTTGATAAAATCAAACAAAATCTTTCAGCCTATCCCAAAATTTGGTTTTTACATTCAATCATATTTGAATTCAAATGAATGACAATCTATTTTGAGACAAAAAATTTATTTGGTGAAGATGATACCTTAATAATACCCGATTTTTGCAAAAAAAACATATGTTTGTTATTTTGTTCATTGTCAACTTCTTTAATCAAGGGAACGATAACTCCATGAACAGTGCATGCTGATAAATCATTAGGTAATCTCAAAGCGTCCAGCAGTCCCTCACTTTCGTTCAGCATACGTTGTCTCAATTCGCGGTCATACGACACATTCCCTGCTTGCGACTAAACAGTTTTATAGAATTAAGAATAAAACTTACGCATAAACTTAGTTATGAGTAAAATAAAAAATTGTTCGAAATGAAACTATTTTAGTATTAGATAAATCAATTAACAAAAGCCGCACCTCAACAGCAGAATCACGCCACTTCGCATAAGCATCCCACCATCTGTGATAATTCGCAGCAACGCTTTCAACATCAACTTTCAATTTCCTAAAACGACAATTGTCTTCACTAAATATTTGAAAGCTGCAATAACTGTACATAATAAAATGGTAATCAATTATAAGCACTTCAACCCTACTATTGTTGACGATATCGCAATAAAAGCTCATAGATTCAGTATCAAATAAACTATAAAATTGAAGTTTGCAAACCGACAGAAACTTCACAATGAATGCTTAAAAATACCGTAAAGACAAAACAGATGACAAAAACCCCGCTCCAAAAAAAATTCGACGTCTTAGCGGGCCTCAACTTTCTTAAAAGTCCTATTCTCTTTATTAATCTACCAGAATATATTCTACCAGATAGTTCAGTTTGAATTTTAAGCGTACCTTGCTTCAATCATGCATTTAAGCCCTTCCATATCTTCAAAACGATAACGTAAATCCAGCAGAGGATCAACAACGTGGACTGCGGATTCACCGTTACAAAATCGACATGCTAAATCGGTCACACTTCGGTACGATTTATAAACAAACACTTTAAGTTTCATCACTGCCTCCTGGAAATTCCTTTCGCAGTTTTATTTCTTGGACATTTCAGTAAATCATTGCATCCATATAAATTAAAGCCTTACCAGTATTCAGAAATTATGAAATTCGTATATTTATTTGCAAAAACACCACTTTTAGTTGAAAGTTTCAATTTCCTCATAATATTGAACTTCTTACAACAGAAATTACTCAGAAATATGTCTCTCTCAAAAAAAAAAAATGTGGAGGATATGGAACATCCAGACATGAATTATTTTGAAAGATGCTACTAGTAATGGCAGTTTCATTGAAAAACGAAAACTTTCCACAAGGAAACACCAAAAACTGCGACCTGAACAATTTTGGGACTTAAAAATTAGGACATCGTATTCGAAGGTTTCCTAATTGCAACAGTTTCTGAGTGATAGGAGGAAGAGGAAGAATTCATATATGGAAGAGTGGTCAGTATGCATCATAGGGAGATGTAGGGAGACTCAAAATAATCATAGGGAAACTCAAAATAATTCAACAGTTTAGTGAACAGAGAGACAATAAAATGATGGACGCATATACACTAACAAATTGAAGTAAACGAAATATCATACAAAGCATGCAAGACTCAATATTCTACGCCTTATGTATTCCATAATTATTCAGTTGCAGTTAATGAAAATAAGGTGGCCTTTTCAGCTCGATACCATATTCAGCAAGCACGGGCTCTAGTAGCTCTGAAGTCAACGTGTAACGTGTTTCTTTGGTACCTTTCTTTGTCTGTCCCAATCCTTTCATGCGTGCCTAAATTTTTTCCGAGAAATGAAGAACAGCGACTCATACACATGAAAATAATGTTTTAAAAAAATCACAACATTCAAAATTGCCTTAATGTTAAGTTGAAACGATGTAACTAAGCAATTCATTTAAGCAAAATGACATTATTTCTTGCTATAGAGAAAATAATGTGCATTTAAAGTCATTATTAAGGGAAATACATTATTTCTACAGTTTCTCTAATTACAGAACCAAAATTTCTTTTGTAGAGAATAAAAAAAAAAATTCGAACTTCTTTGTGACTGAGAAAAAGATACTTAGTTATTCCCTTGATCTGCACAAAGAATAAAGTGGAAATACCTGTTGCATAGCATCCAAAATAATATCCGAGGTAAACTTCTGAGCTGCAAGTGAGAATAAACGTATAACCCGTGAGTCTGCACAATCGACCCCACTCTTCTTCATATAATGGATTGTAACAGCATCGGGTATTGTTGGCACATAATTGTCTAGATCGTTCACAAAATCTCTGAAATTCAAGTTGTTCTACAGATCTACAGTGCTAACGGCCAACGGTATACTACGAAGTATTGGGAATAGGTTGATTGTAAGCAACAAGAAAGAATGTCAACCATCAACCTTGAATAACAAGTCTTCTTCATCTATTAGGATGGCTGAAAATCCAAAAAATTTCTGGAACTTATGTTAGCTAGAAAATAACTGGAAAGGAAAACTGCCATGTGACAAAATTACTTCGAGTTGATGTAAAGCTTATGCAGGTATGTATAGCAGTGTTTGTACGCAAATGCTGCAACACCAATTGGTACTTGTATGCAAATAAAAATTAACCTGAGAGAGGTGCCCAGTGGAACGGAACCACTGGCAAGTAAAACTGCATGCTGAGAGTCTGGAAGTAATTTCTGTTGACTAACGACCACACGTGACGTCGAGGTGTTCAAGGGCAATGTTTGTGCTACTGATGTCACGTCCTTGACTCCAGATACAATTTCCAATTTGCGGTCATCTGATGACTGACTGTGCATCTTCAAATCTTAAGATTAACTTGGGTAATTAATGTCCCATCCAAGAACAGAATGCACAATGAAGGAAAACCCTACAGAAGGAAATGGATCGAAATCCAAGAAATTGCACTGTCTAGCTACTCTGTTGCATCAGGTTTCCCATAAAAGCAGCAAGGAAAAAACAGTGGACCGAAGAATTGAAGTAAATTCCATGATAACCCTGTGCTAGTTCCCCATGTGACGGCTGGTATTGTATGGTCCGTCCATCTCCAAAACGGTGTTTTCTAACGTCACTGGACGTGGGGATTTTTTCTGTTTCAGGTTTTATGCGTGATTATTCGATTCTCTTGTGGGTTCATGGAGGTAGGAGGAATGAAATTTGAAACGTTTAAATCAATTAACACTCTT
>NW_018108220.1:143935-174579 GCF_000183805.2 Loa loa | reverse complement strand
CTGTCTAGCTACTCTGTTGCATCAGGTTTCCCATAAAAGCAGCAAGGAAAAAACAGTGGACCGAAGAATTGAAGTAAATTCCATGATAACCCTGTGCTAGTTCCCCATGTGACGGCTGGTATTGTATGGTCCGTCCATCTCCAAAACGGTGTTTTCTAACGTCACTGGACGTGGGGATTTTTTCTGTTTCAGGTTTTATGCGTGATTATTCGATTCTCTTGTGGGTTCATGGAGGTAGGAGGAATGAAATTTGAAACGTTTAAATCAATTAACACTCTTCTACCTATCCATTTTTTGCATAAATTGTCTTGAGAAAGAATCGGAATGAATGGAGATATTGACAAGCACGATGACTGTCCTCATTCAGATAAATTTTTCTGCCCAAAAAAAGTTAGTGGACAGAATAGTTATTCGAGCTCTTGAATTTAACATGTCCTTTACACTTTTCACCGCATTAAAGTGTTGATTGTTTTCCAAAACAAATTGCCCATAGCGAAATTGCTCTAGAACTTTCATCAGTGATTTGCTTGCGTAATTTTGCAAGAAGAAATAGCTGAGGACCTTTGAATTAATTCTTCCTAAAGACTGAAATTTAAACTGAAATTTATTTGGATCGGGAGCATCACTGTGGTCTTAACTCAGTAGTGCTTTCCTTCAATTTACCTTTTGACGTTTGATATGCCTTTCCATTTCTTTCATCTTGTTATATATATTTTTTCAAGTTACTTGCTTATGGAGATCCAGGCATCTGAACGAGACGATGACACGGCTATTGCAGAAATCGACTTAATTATGAACAAATTTGGAGCGCCACTGGAGGATGTATACAAATTGGCCGTATCTTTTTACCGAGGTATCCAGCAATATTGCAATACTTGAAACGACATTAATTGCCAGTGGTAGTAATATCTGTGGTAATATTGATAATATGGATAAGATTTTATTATTAATTAAGTGATTGGTCGCTGTAAGCATATTGCATGCGAGAACTTCTAAAATCTTTTTCAATATATCGTAAGTGGTGATATTTGGATATTGTCACATTGTCGCATTGGCAAAATTTAGCCTCCTTTTTTTCTTTTTTTTCTACAGAAAGAAAACAGAGTTGTGAGCTTATGGTACCATACGAGAAACGATTATTATTCATGGCATACTCGAAGCAGGTACGCCACGGTCCTTATGATGCAGCTGCAGATGATTCAGGATGGTTTGACCTCATTGGCAACGATAGAATGTAAGTGCGCTAGTAAATTTTTGAAGAAGTTTTAGTTGTTCTTAGGCACCGTTTCCACAGGTACCATTTGTGCCTGTTATACAAAACTTTTTACAGTAGTTTTACGACTATTTCCCGAAGCAGAATAGTCAAATATTTTCCTAGTAAGATATCCCAAAATCCAATGGGCAGCTGAAATCAGCACACCTAAGCATCGCATTTGTGAATGTGTTATATGCTTTATAATTACTGAGACTTAAGAATTAATTCAACGAGAGAACTCAGATTTTATACCGTCTGGTCTACAAAAAAAGAAAGAAAAAAAGGAAAAAAGCAAAGTTTTGCAAAACATCACAATGTCGTTTGTGTATTTTAATTTTATGCAAACATAAATTTAGAAATTTTGTTTTATCTTTTAGGAAGTATGACGGAATATTAGAAAGGGAGATAGTTCAGATAAATGATTGTTAAGTAGTAAAGATATATGCGATGAAGTTCCTGGGTGAAATTTCATTTTGCTATGCTTCACAAATCTAACATGTGTTCCTTGATTGAAATTTTATCTGACTTTCAGAACTGTTATTTTAAAAGCTTTATTGTTTTATTACACTATGTTCTGCTGATCAATATATTTGAAAGTTTAATTGAATTGCTTTTAAATATCATAGTAAAGAACATCGAATAGGAACAGCAAGCGTCTGCAACATAATACGTTGAAGATGTCCACAAAGTCATTCAAATTATTCCGTTTAATCTATTTTAATTTATTAAAGCTTGAAAACGCTGCAAACCGAATGCGCTATGGCTTTAAGCATCTTGAAACTCAGCCGCGGTATCTTTTCGAATTTTGGTACCACTTAGAATATATCGACGCTACCTTTCCCCATGCTGTATCATGGGGAAAGGTTATTATTCAAGCAGCTTTTGAAATAAAGATCTAAAAGAAGAATAAAACAGAAAAATAAAATACTTTGAGGCCGTATTTTTTTTAACTTATTAGAGCTGAAAAATATCCGTTCACAAGTTGATAGCATTAAATTCTCTGTCATTTTCTAGAATAGTTTATGACCACTCTTGTTTAATTTACTTCTTTTCTGCAACTTTTGAAGCTTACAGGCCGTCTATATCAAGAGATCTAAATATTTTTAATTCAAATAGAAACTCATTTTCAGCAGTACAGCCCTGGTTATTATCAGTAAATGGAATATCAGGTTTGTGGTATACCACTACCCGGGTGCTCTCTGTGTTAAAACTTTGGGGAGTTTTACTTTTATCTAAGAAAAACTAATCACTATAAAATTTACCAGGTACAGCCGTATTTTGCTCTTATCGACATTTTTAGTTTACTGAAAATTGCTTTTGGTTATATGAAAAAGTATGTTGAGTCTGCACAAAATTGCAGATATTCAAGCATTTATTCTAGTTATGGAACTGTTTTTCCATTACCGAACAAAAGTAATGAGATTTCTAATCCTAAAACTGATTTCAAACGATTGTTGAAAAGTTGATCGTATTGCGAGTTTTTTTAAAAAAATTTCCACCGAGCATTTCTTCGTTTTGTAGAATTTAGATTAGTTCCAACTTAACATTAGAATTCTGGAGGAAGTAAATCAGCTTTTGGGATCTTCACATTCTTTCTTTAAATCTTTTTTTCGAATATATCATTAGTCTCTGTTTGTATGATTTGTTACTGTATTGAGCGTTCTTCTTTTGATGTCTCCCTTAATATAAGTATTATCACATTCTTCGTGTACTTTTCGCCTACTTTCTCCTACATCCAAAATTTGAAGAATTTGTTAGTCGTTGCTTTTCGCCAATTTCAATTTGTTTCCAAATAGCTTCAAAATGGTTCACAATCCCATCAAGACAAGAAAGTCGGCCCATCATAACTCATCTAAAAAGCAGTCACAAGCTAAAGATTTGCTCTTACCCAACCTTTAGAAACATTCGCATCATTTATAGGCATGTTAAACATCCAGTCCTCTCCCTAATTCTCTATATTGGTTCATTATTGTCAGATCACATTATGTCTTCCTTCCCACAAATTATTTTTACATATATATAAAGCTTTTTTTAAAGAATGCTTCAGTTAATTCACTTGCTAACAGTTAAATTCTCAGTTTTCTTCAAGAAATTTATCAAATGGAAATTTTGCAGATAGATGGTGTTGGCCCTATACACACCGAAAAAATTATGAATTTCTATGATCTCGAAATCAAAATATTACGATCTCATTAATGATATTGCCACTTTCTCTATTTTTTATGTGTTGGAATAATGTATATCTCTTTTTGTGTTTTTGTCAGAAAATTACATTTTTTTAAAAAATACGTAGCAGTTACCGTTTAGTTTTGTTAAAACAAACACACAACGCACAGCAACAAATACACAGCACTATTCAGTTTTTGTTTTTTGGAATAATTGCTTGTTTGTTAAGTGAACTTATTTCAGGGATGTTGATGTTCCCAATGATTACACGTTATAATTGTTTGTAGTGACTATTCACTTATTAGATCTTGTACTTCAGGAAAGCTTGGAAAGACTTGGGTAACTTAAGTGCTTCGGATGCAATGTCAGCATTCATCACACTACTCGATGTTGTCTGTCCACCATTTCGTGATTTTGTCAGTGAACATTTACAGTCACAAACGAATCTCAGAAGGTAACTCTATTTCCTGATTTCTGTATTTTTCAAGTTGTTGGAATCTATCATGCACATATCGAGGAAAATATACAAGCTGTTAATACTTTGAGAATCCTGTTTTTGGAACTACGCTTGTTAAAGTTTTACTTCTCATTTAATGAAAAAATGAGGAACATAGAATTTTAACAAGCCTAGTTCATAAAGGATCGTCGACAAAAGATCTTTGCTTTATTTAACAGATGATTTTTAGTCGGTTATTTTGTTTTTTTCAATAATATCATTAAAAGTTATCCGCTTGCAGTGAACACCAACAAAATAATGTTCAATCTGATGCTTCTCAAGCAATGAATGATATGGAAAAATTTGAAGCACAGCGGCATGATTTTTATTTGACTTACTTTGCTATTGATTTTATTATACACAAGTACTACTACGCTTCAACTGACCGTTATATCCACAGTGTAGAAAAGCTTAGTTCTCTGACTATATCGCAAAAAAATTTCGCGTCTTAGGCACCTAAAATTTCACCTCCGAATAATCCATGCTTCACTGAATTTGAAATTAACTTGTTTCGAGCTAGGTGTGCCTAAGATGGGCAGGAATGGAATGAGATTTCTTGTGATCGAAATTCATTTGTATGTGAACCAGTAACATTTGATCCGGATTAGTAGTCTTTATCATGAATGATTTTCTTTATCATTTAATATGTCATTTATCATTTAATATGGTTTCACTCTGTTTGTAACGATTCTTGAGCTTGTGTTGGTTAGTTCCTTGAATTTTGGAATATCAAATCTAGTACAATTTTAGTTTCATTCTCACTAGCGTTTTCGTAGCGTCCTTTGTTTTATATCATTGCTAATCCCTAAGCGATTCAGCATGCTGTGTTTTGCAGACAGCAAATTCAAGAAGCTCTCAACCGTCAAACATATCATCAGTTTCGGGCATACGCTCAACAACAATTTGTAGGCGACCTTATCCAGGTTGGAACTACTTCATTTATGCTAATTTTGCACCATTCGAAATCTCCATCAATTCTTTATATTCCACAACACATTATAGTGATTGGATTGCATTTGTCTTTACCGTCCGTAGTTCAGATATATTCAGATGTGTTCAGCATTCGAATTCTCTAAGTTCTAGGTGCAAAGGACTTATCTTTAGCCAGTTTTCTTTGTAGATATTAGCAGGGATTCGTGTTCTGTATGAAATAGATTTAGGAAATTTAGATCAGACAATTTTTTTCTTTTCTGACATACAACAAACCAAATAATAAAAATCACGACTGAAATACCCGCATACTGAAATTTAGAAAATATATTGAAACATGATTATCAGCTGATTATCAAAACAGCAAAAACATTAGTACCAGTTGCGGATGTTACAACGCTTTGCCATTATTTGCAGTTTTTCACTATACCGTTGAGAAATTTACTATGAAACTAAGCAGTGAAGGAATAAATAATATTATAGAAATACGTATTGCCCCAATTCCAGGATGAATGATTTTTCAGCATGTAAGATGCAACTGATACATCAATTGATGGATAAATGCATTACGTAAAAACATGACTTTCTGAATGCGTTTTCGATACGAGAGCTTGGCCTATAAATACTCAGTAAATAATTGAATAAGCAAAGTCAGAATATTTCAAAGAAATGGGGAAGTAAAAAAAACTAAGGAAGTCGGACAATTGTTTAACTTTTAAAAATTGCGAACTTTTTGACGGTCTGCTTACCTGGAATGATTTGAAGATGAAAACTCACATCTAGATATAAAAATCCTGGGAAGTCTAATATGATTGAAACTTAGCTGTCCACTTGGAATTTCAGTTAAATTATTCTAAATTATCCGGGAAACTTCATGTTTATATTTCCTGGATACTTTAATCTTGAAGCAGTTGAATAGATTTAGATATCTCCGTGCTTTTACTTGACTGTTTAAAGTGTACACAAAGAGTATCTGATTAAGTTTAGTTCAATAAGCTGATCAGGTCGCTCACATGAGATTCGATTCGGAACGAAACGCTTGTTTTGAATATATAAATTGTTAACTGAAAAAAATATTTGAACAACAATAAATGCATTGGTTGAGTAATTCTTGTTGTTCATTTTGATGCTTTTAGTAGTAAGTATTAGCCTTAACTTGATACTTAAAAAAAATAGCTGTTTATTAATCCTTGCAGATCATGGCTTAGCTTAACATTTCCCTTTCTTCGTATGGTTTTTTTGAAATTTATGAAGTGATCACTGAGGCTTTATCTGCAGATTTTCCGTCATCTTAGAGTTCTTATTAAACTTAATTAAAATGAACACAGAATGACTACTTACTAGGTCATCAGAAGTACGAGGCTCTATCTCGTTTTCCTTATCCCCATTTCTATAGTTTGCTTCACTTTCTCTTTTCTTTAGTTTAAGTCCATTGTGAATTGATAGTATCGCCATATCGTCAATGTTTCTATTATGGCTAATATCGAGCTCTCGTAGTTTTGTGATATTTTTCATGAGTGCAAGAGCCGCTACACCTTTGCTGTAACAAATGGAGAAATTAGGTCTTTGAAAGGAAGCAACCACAGTCTTTAACATTCAGATTCTAATTAACTTAATGTTTGCATAGAATTTACATGAGGTTAGAGACACCCTTGGTTTATTTGTGTGGTAAGAACCTTTTCATGATGGAAAATAACAATTTTTTTAGTCCAATGAAATTCACGGTAAACCTGGTAATGCAAGCACATCCTTGAACAGAAATCGTTTCAACGGCGTACTGAATTGAAGCTAACGAGTAAAGCACTTCATCAGTTATCCCATCGCAGCTTATGAGTGCAATCTGGATTTCATAATATTTGAATAAGTTTTCAATCAAATTGACAATTTCAGATAAGAGCAAACAACAGGGAAAATCCTTTTTTCTTCTTTTTTTCTTTTTCATAACAATCAGTTGCAAGGAATTAAGAAGATAGGCTTAATGGCTAACATTGTTCAGTGTGCAATGTCTGATCATGGTTATTATGGAGCTACTGGTGATATTGAAACACTTGTTGAGTGTCACTGAGCGTAGTCTCTTGTGTGCAGCTAGTGGAATTAGTTCCTCATCGGAGAGATGAGGTGAATGGCCAATACTTAATGAATCTAGCAGACGGCATTGTGATAAAGAAGAGTAATCAAACACTTTCGAACAACTTATAACCGATAGCGATCGCAAGTTCACAAGTCCTTCTAGTATTAATCGTAGACTTTGCCCTGTCAAGGCAACGCAGTTCTGAAATTGATTCCTTTATTTAAAATTAAAATTGAATCGAATTAAATGTGGATTGCTCTTTACCATTCTTCCATAGAAAAAACTTGAACTTCTTCCTGTATATACCCTGTGTGAAGAGTTTGTAGTGCTGGCAGATTATAATCCTGGCTTAATATTTAATTTTTAGTTTTGTTTCATATTTTCAATGCACAACTTCCATATACTTATTCGTTTCTTGGTACTTCAGGAAACTCTGTAATCGAGAAATTACTATGGTCTGATTAATATTTTTTAAAAGAGAATTTGAGAACTCTTCCTTTTTGTTGAGATAGTTCTCTAAAGTCATTGTAAAATTACCTTGAGAAAGGAACAATTCATTGTACTTAATGCATATCATTATTCTGTAATTTGTTCTGTTAGCTGACGGCTATGGCAGGGTGCAAAAGCATTATTTACCTGAATATGTAGGTTTTGAATAGTATTGCAAAAGGCTAATGGTTCCATTGGAAGAATTTGAGCTTCTTTCTGTATATACCCTATGTGAAGAGATTGTAGTGCTGGTAGACCACTGATATATGATAAAGTCATGTCATCTGTTACTGATAGCGGACTTAGTTCTAGTTCAGTCAGGTTTGGATGTAGAGCGAGAAATGCGTTTAAAATTTCTGCTGGAAGTGAAGTGGTCCCACTGATCTCAATGCTCCTGCAAGTTTTCACTTCATTTATCGTAATTTTGAAATTTAGAATCGAAGACAGTTGAGAATTCTCTCTGAATAGCTAGGAGAAAACGTACTTGAGGCAAGGAGGAAGTTCGTGAAGTTTGTTCAGTTTAAACGAAGCTCGTCTGAGGTTGATTTTATTCAGTTTTTTCATTCGTTGAAAGAAGTCTTGCACCTAAAAACATCTTCGAAAATTACTGACTGCAAGTTATATATGTATGAAAATAGAACGGATAGATGCAGCAATAATTGTACTCTCTTCATACGGATATTTCTTTTCAGTTTCAATTGTTCAAATTGATTATCTTAATTAGTATGAACTTAAGAAGTGGAAGCGAAAACAGACTTGTAAGCCATGGAAATTCAAATCCTTAGCAAAAAAACCTGATCCTCCTTTGCTCCAATCTTCATGTCAATTTTTTACAAATAATGCGTAAAACCTTATCGCCGTCATCTTTATTCACCCAGCTAGTCTCTTCCAATGAAAATGTTTCCAGATTCTCGCCAATCCTCTCCAATAGGATAGATATATCAGCATCCAGAATAATACAGCCAAGGTCAAGTTCTGTTAGACGAGTGCAATGGCTAAATTAGGAAACAGCATGAAAATATCGAATAACGATCTCCAGATTGAATTTAGATGAAAAATGCGCATTTTTATTCCCTTTAAAAATTAAACGAACTCAGCAATAGCGTCAATAATAGGCTGTGAGATTTTAAGCCATCGTTGGCCAAAACTGATCATCCGAACATAGCGCCCGCAACGTCTTACCACTCCAATAACCGTTGGCGCGAATGAGATGAACTCCTGAAGGAAAATCTGAAGATTAGAGTAAATGGAACTTATGAGTTTTGCGGAAAAATCAAGGACAGTAAAATATATGTGTGATTTATCCGATTGCACTTTTGTGTCTGCGAGCAAATGCATCGCGAGGTCTTGTTCCATTGTGTTTCATTATCATGATTTAATTTTTGGTTTGATTTAACAGTAATACTTCTAAATTCAAAGAATGTATGAATGAGTTTTTCGGGCAAAAGATTAAAAAATGCAAGAGTTGTAAAAGACGAGGGTAGGGTCAGCAAAGAAAATAATGCTTTGTTGCCTGTTGACGATGGGAAGCCTCAGTCCATTTTCATCGATTCTTCACAGCTGAAGAACTCGGAAGTCCAAGCCAAAGTTTTTTGATCGAATGTATATTTATGTTGTGGAGGACTGTTATTTCCTCAAATTCTGTTATATCTCATATCCTCAAGTTCATTTGATTCTTGGGAGAATTAAGAAGAGGATAGTTTAGGATAGACTGAAGATACCTGCTGGAAATAGCCGCTGGAATCATTTGCTAAAAAGTCGGCCATATTCAATTCTTTAACGTTCGCGTAACTTGCTTGCTTCTGCAAAGTACTGATCGGATTGTTTGCATAATATTTGTTTTGCATTCAGTAGCACTAGACAAAAAAACAACCCTTGAAGTTGATGAGGTTGGTTTTTAGTCTTTCGTAGACAATTGGATCAATATACTCAAGACGTTTGCTTTGAATGTTAAATTAGCAAGTGCTCAGTTTGCATCCTGTTATATAACCCTGAGAGTAGTTTGATGCGGGAGCAGAGTATTTTGATATTCATGCCATTTCATATTTTATTAGTAATTTAATGTATATCTGTACTGGTGGAAAGTTTACTTGCTCAACTACAATCGATATAAAGTTGCGTTAAGCGGAAAACATTATTTCCTGTAGTATTTAGTGATTTGTACAGCAGTTAAGCATTTTTTTTATCCATCGATTTAAATATCTTTTATATCAAAAATATGCTATATTCATTTGCATAATTTGCCTAGAAAACCTATTCTTGTTTATTGGACAAATCTCCTAGTCAGCCGTTCTTGGCAATTCAGAGAAGGTGTTTATCTACAATTTTTTACGTAGATAAGACGGTCGAAAATTTTTTCATTCTTGTAATTAAAATGCCTGTCTGGTTCTCTTTTATACTTCAGTGTCTGTCTCCTCGAAAAGAAACTGGCGGTAGTAAATAATAAACTGATTTTAAATGGACCTGTAGTATTTTGAACCACTTATGACATACGACCTCAAGGCGTACGCGATCAATGAAATCCAACTTTTGAAATATGGATATGAGACAGTCCTCATGCAGTTTGTCGATCATCGTTTCTTTTCCTGAAAAATAATCTCTACTCTTCAAATATAACATTGATCATCAGTCGCGGCTTTTTGATTAGATATTTTATCCTTTTTTTATTTTCCCGCTTATCTATCTTACTGTTAACAACTAAAATACATGATGGTCCAAAATTAACATTTCGAATTTGTCCGCAACATTAATAAACTTGAAAATGCTTCTTATTCAAAGTATTAAGTTGCCTAACTCCCGCCTGTTTATTCTTTTACAAGCTTTCTTGTTTTTAAATGAGCTACATTAAGTAATAATCCAAGTTACAAGTTCGGGAATTGTTCCGTCCAATAAGTTCTACAAGCATTATTTGATGACATGGAAAAGTGCATTGCATACTGACAATTGAATATGATTTTTCTATTTCAGTGTCTTATGAAGGCTTTGGAATTATGCAAATTTTTGTGGTATTTTCGAGCAACATTGAAAAACTTGCGTATTTCTGCCAATTTTTTTCATGACTAAACATTCATCTATGCGGCTTCTTTTTTGGCAGCTGTAAGACGGGAAGTAAATAGGTGAAAGCGGAGTAATATTATGTTGGTCGAATGGAAATGGATTTGGCATCTGATACTATGCTATATAAAATTGAATATACTTCAAAGTCCACTATAACCACAAATTTTGTCTTTTAAGCTTCAGGAAGCAGATTAGCAATGTATCCGTAATAGAATTCGTACGAACCAATTTTGAACAAAAAAGTGTAAACGAAATGGAGGATTACCAACTGCCGAAGTCGTTGATAGAGTTGAGGTAGAGGTTGATTTTGATGAGAATGAGATGTGGAGAATGGTTTGGGGATGAAACTAACAGATTAAGCTTGCCTGACGTTTGTTCGGCTTAACTTGAAGCAGTCATAGGTACTGACGTGGCTGCTGCTGCTGCTCTTACTGCCACTACTGCTGCTATATTGCTGCTACGACTACTAGTATTGTTGCTACTGCTACTGCTAGTGCTACTGCTGGTGATGGCAATGATGAGTGACGTTTTTTGCGTTCTCTTCGTTTTTTTTTGAAAAGTTCAGATTGATTATGCTTTGGATGACTCTTCATTTTGTACTTATATCATACTAAACAGGCATTATATTTGGGAACACCAAAGGATGATGTTGGAAAGAGATAAAGATCAGATGAGATGGACACTTGTAGAGAGTGTAGTGAATAATTCAGGGATAATTAATCTGCTTTATCAATAGCGTAGTTACTTGTTGATGCAAATTTTTATTTGGAAACTACTGTTCTGGGAGTGTAAAATGATAATCTTGGAATTTCCAAGCTGATTAATATATGGTTGGTTCGAATGAAGATGTGGGAGTGTTGAGGATCGGTTAGGGTCTCTAACCATATTGTAAAGATATCCACATTACGTCGTTCCTCAATTATGCAGCTTAAGGCTGCTGTAAAAGTGCATGTTTTTAGAGTTAATTCGTCATAATTATAAAGAAAATGTTCAAGTAAGAGTTAATGCACCACTCTTCATTTTTTTTTTTGAAAAATAATAAATTTCAGTCGGAAATAGAGCCTTATTTAGTTTAAACTTTATTTAGCCATTTGTAACCTGTATAGAGAATCCAGCTACCTTTTATTTCTTATTTTAATTCCTTTTATTTTCTTAAATGACGGTGCTGAGTTTCGAAATACTAATATGCATTCCTTGAGGGAAATAGCTATTTATCCTTACTTTTGACTGAAGGATCTGTTTCAAGATAAACAGTACATGACAGTCCAAAAATAAAAGAAATTACCTCAAGCATTAATTTTCTTGTTGAAGTCAGCTGTTTTTCATTTGCAGTCTCTTCTTTTCTCATTTTTCATTTTTCATTTCCAGTAGCTTCTCATAAGTCAAGGTAAAAAAATGATTTCTGTTGTTTAACAATTTCAAAAATCAAACGAAGTCCGGGAATTATTGATCTCTAATAGATAAAAATGCATATTTATTCCCGAATAAGGGAGAAATTCTGGGATAGCTCCTGTAAATAATTTCAATTGTGGAATATAGATAAAAAATTGAAATTCAAGGGAATTTAAAAATGAAGGTGGTAACGGATATCCTTAAAAAAGTCAATTACACAACAATGGAAGCAGCTGTACATTCTTGTACTCTGGAAAGTTGTTTTTATTGTATTCGCACCAATGGGCAAAGTTTCTTTATAAGTGCAAAGTTAAACAATTTAGACGAATTCAACAATAAATGCAGTTTCCTCTTTTTTGAATGCAAAATATCAACTATATTTTTAGCCTGTCACCGCAAAAACATTTGCATTTTAAAATGATTCACCGAATGGCAGTAATACTGAGCATTCAGCTTTCTGGGAAGTTCTTATCTTTTAAGCTTTTGCAGTAAGAATGAACATTGAAAGATGTAAAAAAAAATGATGCAGTTCTTCAGAACTGCTTAGTATGGAAAATTGGTTATAAATACTGTTACAGCAGGAGGCATTGATCAAACAACTCCAGGAGCAGCACTATCAACAGTACATGGCTCAAATATATGCACAACAAGCTAAAGTAGTTGGCGCATCTCCGGAGAGCGGACTTACTTCAGCGAAAAATTTGGATGGGGAAGATAGCGCGCAGAATAAAGCTGATAGTGAAGGGAAGCGAAATCCAAATCAGAATTCGGATGTTTCCGATGAGGAAGCTGGCGAGGATTTACCTTGTTAGTTCATTTTTCCTTCCATTCTTCTAAGTTTCAGGATTTTGGTGAAAATAATCAGCAAATCAAGTTATCGGCTACTAGGTAAACTGTTAGTTGTGCCAAGAAAAAAGCATCAATGTTAGAAACAGACCTATTTTAAACAACTCATTATTTTCAAAGAAAGACCATTTGTTAAGTGAAGATCTGGGGAAGAAGAGCTATTTATTTTGTTAAGTAGTTACGTTCTAGTCTAAAATTTTCTTGAAACATTCGTTATGCTGTCTTCTACAATATTAATGTAATTATATTATTTTTCCCAATTAGTCGTCCATTTTCACTACTGATGGCAAACTTCAAACTGCTTGAGCCATTGGGATTTTTTCGAGTGCACCTTTTTGTGGATTTTTCCACTTCATGTAGTTGGATTTATATTAATTAAAACTTAGGTGGAATGATAATAAAATCTTGGGGAAGAAAAGGTCAGGAGAGGATGAAGGAAATGGCGCAAGTTTGCATTTTCCTTTCTGTAGTTATATTTATGCTTGATCAGATTTTCTTCCCTCTTGTTTCTTTTTTGAATTTTCTCTTTTCTTTTATACTTTACTATTTTTGTTTTTTTTTCTTGGTTGAGGTGTGTTCACTTCATTACCAAATAGGCTTCTTCTGTCACTCTAAGCTACTTTCTTGTTTACCATCGGTGCTGGTCATCTTTTCTTGTTATTCATCTTTTTAAAAATGTTCTATCTAATTTTTACTATGGTCTTATTATGGAGATTTGTCTGAAAAATTTTTGCAGTATTTACTAGTTTTAAAAATTTTATATAAAAGACTCAAAAACAAACATATCTAAATGATAAGAGGCGTACTGTTTATTGTATTTCTCGTTTTATGTCTTTAATCACAAGAAAATTGAGCTAGTTTGGGAAAGCGTTTTATTGTGGAGGAATTAATGGATTATACTCTGCCTACATGGACAATAAATTCCGCAAGTAAGGTAGCTCATTTCTTGTAATGTCATTTTCGGACAAGTTATTTGGGATCAAGCAACAAAGTACTGCCAGTTATTCTGATTAGAAAAAAGGAAATTCACAACCTGTGTACATTTTGCTGACTTCAATAAATAGTTTTAAGGAATAAAAATAATTGGAAAGTAAAGTAAAACAGAATTCCAAAGTTTAAATTGACTGGAGCAAGACGTTGAAAAGAACGTTTAAGGAGAAATGGGCCATAATAAGGCAGTGTTAATGCATTTCATTATTTGGAACGAACGGTGCTTACAAACACTATCAGCAAGTGGTGTATATCAAGGCCGTGATACACAGTGCATGAACCATGCATGAACCAATTTGGAATTCCTTCGTTTCTTTCTTCAGCTGGAAATTATTCTTGGAGCAAAAAGTTCTCAAGAATATTAACGAAAAAAATACTTAGGATGAAGCGATATATTGTTTATGGGAATATATGTTGCCTGGAAGAGATAGATTCGGTTTCTGCTCCGATTTACTTGCTATTGAGAAGGTTGAGTTGCTGAGTCGAGAATATTCATTAACTTCGTAGAAGTGAAAGTTAATCACAACTCGTGTATTTTGCTTGATTTTAGTACAGCAACCGAAAATAGATCTTTCCCCAAAAATGTCCAGTTGACTAAGCGATAGTGTACAAAATTAACCACAACAAAAAGTGGAATTTCGTAGAAGATACAAGTTAATTAATGACACTGGCGAAAGTGGTCGAGAGGTTAATTTTCCGTAATTCATCAGATGAGCAGAAGACTCAATTGTGTTGCTGATGTTTAACTTCCTTTGTTTTTAGGTCAACAAACATTTCCGTTCCTTTTTTCTTTTTTTTGAGCATCGGTCTCGTCCATAATGAGTTTTGCTATGTTTCACATGCATGGCGCCTTCCCATGACTCATATCAACGAGCAAAAGAATGAAGAGAAATAAGAATGATAAACAGGAAAGTTCATATAAAAATACAAATAATGATTTAAATGATATATTGCCTAAAGAATGTCTTTGGAATGCGATTTACCTTATCGACCTTTTTTTGCTGTTTGTGCTTAAGTATGCTTATGTGCATCACATTAGGAAAATGTTTATGCTTCCTGCAGTCCCTCTAGGCCATTCATAATGACGATTTATTAAAGCTCTAAGGCTAAGGTTTTTCAAGGGTCCTCTTATGAATTGTATTTACTGGATGGTCGTAATTGCAGCTATGTTATAGATCATTTTTCAACACTATGGATCTTTCGTTGGGTTCATGATGTAACTCTTCGTTTCAAGCTTGAATTGATTTCTCTGTGTCAATGGAAGGAATTGTAGTATTGTGATTATTGGATTAGATAGCAAGAATTGCTATAGTAAAAGCTTAACGTATAGTATTTACATTTTAATTGTTTAATTTTCCAGCGAATCCTGTGATAGCACCAGCATCAATGTGGAATCGCCAAGATATTGTGGAATTCAAGACTGCAATCCGGAAAGAAGGTAGTGAGAGCATCATCAAAGTTGGACATGGTGAAACAGTAACGGTGAGTTTTGCATTTTAGAATTTCGGGTAGCTTGTAAGAAGTTTCATTTATTTCCAGAACGATTTATTCGTCATTTTACTTTTGGGAAAAAGGATTGAGCAGCATATGGAGGAGAAGATAATCATTCGTGCCATACAGAATTAATAAGACGAGTGGTTTCATAAGACGAGTCCAATATACTTTGAAAGAAGTATATTGGATGATATAAAAAATAAATTTCGATAGGCTGTATGGTGCTGTTTATGTAAATAAGTTTTGGATGTTCTTTCATATCTCAATAATGAACTTTCAAATGAAACCGGAATCAAAGACTCAGCACTTACAGTTCATACTGATGCAGGTCCGTGTACCAACTCATGAGGAGGGCAGTTGTTTGTTTTGGGAATTTGCAACCGACCATTATGATATTGGTTTTGGTGTCTTTTTTGAATGGACAATTTCTCAAACAAATCATGTGAGAATTTTTAAAATTTAAGCTTGTTAACTTTATTACTTATTTACTCTAGAATGATTCAGATATTTAAAGGTAGCTTAGCTACTGGAACATCGATTCGTGATATTTTTACATGGGAGTAAGGCAGTTCATTGTTATGAGGTTTTATGTGTGAGTCAAAAATATAAGTAAAAGTGTCATTACTGGGTTTGCTAAAAAATAAAAATAGAAATTTTGATCTGATTCATTGCTACTGAACAGGATCATGCAAACATTTATTATGTGGAAGCACATGTTTTGTAGCGGTTATTACCTTTATTATTGATCACATCTTTTCAAATCCAATCCTTACTTTTAAAACCATATAATTTTTATGTGCCAGTTAAGGTCTCCGTTCATGTATCGGAATCGTCCGATGAAGAAGCGGACGAAGACTTTTTACAAGTAGAACTGAGGACTAGTGACGTGGAAAGCGGTAGTTCTGTAAGGGAGAAGCAGATGGGCCAGAGCAAACCACATGTCGATGAAATTGTCCCCATTTATCGACGTGATTGTCATGAAGAGGTTCAAATTATTTTCATTAAGATTTGAGATGAAAGAATGAAAGTATGATGAATGAATTCTGTACTTGAATGCGTTCGATTTGCCTACTAAAATTCAAATTTTCAAAATTTTACCTCTTCATGAGAAATTTCAGTTTGGTTGCATAATGCTGATTTAATAAAATATGTACTGTTTCGTCTCATAGCTTCACAGATCCATTCTGACTTTTGACTCCTGGTGATATCTGCAACGTACATTTCCTGATTGTTTAATAAGAATCGACTTGCTTGATCAAACTCATCATTTTTTTAGATGATTGGAATATGAATTTTCTTTAAATCCCTACAAATATATTCCGTTGATAAATGGTCATTAATTGATTGGAGATGAAGCACAAATTTTATAGTAATTTTCTAGTTGACGCCTGATCCTTTTTACTCGCAAATTTTCAGTTGTAATTCATAATTTTTCTTTAAGGTGTACGCTGGTAGTCACGTATATCCAGGACAAGGTGTATACTTGTTGAAGTTTGACAATTCATATTCTTTGTGGCGGTCCAAAACGTTGTATTATCGAGTGTATTACAGTAATTGACCAGGTTTCGTCAATATTAGTATTACTATCAGTAAATTATCAAGAATAATTAAACAGTTTCACATTATGTTTCTAACTGATTGTCTAGTGAAGAGCTAAATCTGTAGAAAACTTTTCCATTATTAAAATATTATGAAATAGACACATAAATTGTATACCCCTATTGTATTATGTTCCAATAATTCATCCGTATACTCTCAAGTTGATTTTTCAACCTTAAGAACTTAAGAAATTCATTGATTTCATTCCAGATTTGTTGATTCCTTTAAGAAATGTTTCGTGATGTTGCTATGACATCTAATACTTCGGAAAATTTAGTGTAGTTTGTTTGGAAACATAGAGTTTGAAAGTAGAGATAAAAAGATCTAGAGAACATGGTCATAAAATGACTTTGTAGTTACATTCGCATTATGCAGTCCACATTCTTTCTGCATCGTTGTTCTTGCCGCATTGCTTCCACAATTGATTGAACTTCCACAGTTTAATTCAGCAGTTATCTTTAGCAGACTATATATCGTATAATTTCGTGTAAGTGTAGATTTTTGTACTAGCATATTTTTTTTTAGATGTTACTGATATTCGTTATTTTAGCGAGCATGCCCTGCCTAAGAATGTTACAGATCGTTTTGTCTGTTTTTTTTCTTGGATTTGAAAAATCCAATAAATTTTTAAGCTTTTTAATTTTTAATTTTTAAGCTTTTTAATTTTTAAGCTTTATTTTTAGAAATATGGCCCTTTTATGGAAGTGGACTTTTTAAAATAAATTAAATTAGAAGATTAAGATGAATTAAATTAAAAACATTTGAAATATTCCTACTTAGGGGAATGAGCATTGCTAGTTGTTTGAGAATAATACATTGGATGTTCACTTAGAAAAAATTTGCTAAAAATTCTTTGTTTTTCACACGCAGCAATGCTGGCTGTCGTTTGAAGAATACATAATTTGTTAAGCTTCATATCTCAGAACGCCACTCTTTCTGCATCCCAGGTCTTAGAAAATTCTTCCATTTATACTCAAGGAATGAGTGGTTGGGTATCTAATAAAGAAGTCATTGAAATGTTGATTCTTGTATGACTGAGGCAGTCATCTTCAAGAGCAGTCAGCTTCAAGGTAATCATCATATTGAACTCAGTTTTAATTTTTAATAAAAATTCTTTTTGGATCAAAGGCTCTTTTTTCCAGGAGATTCACGATTTCTGAGAAACGTTACGTTGAATGATGAGCAGTTCATTTATTCGTATGAAAGCCATATCGACATCATCTTATTCTTTGTTGGTGTTATCATTTATTTTTAGTATTTTTTGGAAGTATGTTTTCATTTTCTTTTTCTGTACTGAATTATAATTGTAGCACTTTTAAAAATAACTGCAAAAATTGTTTGTTTCATAACTGCAGTAAAAGTGGTCAGAGATATAGTCGAAAAGAAAGTAATTCAGACAATAAATATGACGATTTAGAGTTTAGATGTCTTAATTTAATCGCATTGCTATGCGGTTATTTCTGTTGTATTTGTTGCACAGTAAAGCATCAGATAGGCATCTTTGTCATGGACTTCGTGGAGACAATCGTGGCGAGATTTAATTGTTTTATGGAATTATTAGTTGTACATATAATCAAAAATTCATAACAGCAGATGAAGAATATCTTTCGAACTTTGACTGCTGATGCGAGCAAAAAAACGGAAAAATTGGTTTCTATCAGTAAATGTATTTCAGTTATTACTGTAATTAATATTTATTACTGTTGAACTTATAGGTGCCAGTAGAATCTGTGAAGTGATGTTTTCATATTGCTGATATCTTGTATTTGTTGAAATAGTTCAAGTTCTTAACTGCATTTATTTTACTTTCACTTTCCTTCGTTAACTTTTTGATTTATAATATAAATCACTATCTGACTTTTGGTTACAATGTCCACTATAAATCAGTACTGTAATCCTACTTGGTAATTTTTCCCACTGTGTGGTTCGCTTCCGGTATGTTTTTTTCGGTAAAAATTTAGAAATAAAGTCTATTTTTTTGTTATATTCCCTATCCCCTTTTCTTCTTTATTGCTTTGTTTTTTTTCTTGTTTTTTTGATAAATTTGTTTAGTGTGATTGTTGCAGTTGCACTCCTTCATCTTAGTTTCTTTTCACATAATTTCTTTGTGACCGAATTTGACACAAACACATATATACACACAAAGATTGAATCAGTACTGTAATCCTAAGTGATGATTTATTTGAATGATGTTTTCACATAATGGAGAATCGAGAAACGTGAGTTTTCTATAACATAACAGGCGGTGAATTTTGATAATTAGTACTATTTAATAAAAGCGCTGTATTGGGCGATAGCCAGTATAGCACTGGTTTTCATGGTATTGTGCTGATTGATTTCGAGAGATCTGTGAGTGTTTCTGTTTGTAGAGGAGCATAATTATAAATTTGATGTGTGTAAGTACGGTCCTTTATGCGAATACAATATGGTATACCTTGATTCGAAGGTCACATCCGTCTCCACATTATTCCTGGTCTCCTTTCACACAAGTAGTACGTGCAATCATCCAACGATAATTCCGTTTACCTTATGCTGCTAGTATATCTCATATTTCTATTTTATGGTTTTTTACCCAGAAAAATTACGTTCATGTTTTCTATCCACGCTGATCACCATCACACGTGTTTTCTGGAATAAGGATTAAGACAGCCGGAAATTCTCCGTCCTTATTGTTGGATTAAAATGCAATTTCCTGGTTAAAAAACTTTTGGTTTTCTCATGTCGTCTTTTCGTACTCTTCATTCCATATTCAATGACATTCACCATTGACATTCCTGAAATCCTTAAAAGGGCAAGTTAATTGGAATCTATTGGAATACTGAAATATAAGAATCAGTTTAAGATAGAGAAATATATCAGATAAGTAATGCAGTGAAAAGGGAATAACTTGGCAGGTGTCTCCTTTACATCTCCATATACTATTTGAGCCAATTACGAGATATTTTAAATTGGAACCAGTGATTTCTATTTGCTGAATTGCAAGGAAAGTCTTTAAAACTGTGTTACCAACTAGGTTCTTCATTTATAAAATGAAAAATTATTGACTATCCACCAAGCATTAAATAATTGAGTATTTTGTACGCTGGAAATGAATTGCATCAGGAAACGGCTGCTATTAACAGAGAGTGTTTTGAGCGCTTACATTATTGTAATATACCTGCTAGAAGGGATGGATACCTGTTTGAACAAATTAATGCTTCGTGCTTACTTCCTCTATAATTCTGTGTTTAAAATATCTTGCACTGCTTTTGTGCTTAATAAATTGTTGCTGAAAGGATACAATGATATATATGTATGTGTTTCATTCTGTCAGATCTTGTTTACTTCCTGACAATTACTTTTTTGTACTTGATTTTATTTATTGCCATTTCATCATTCAGCTCTCAAATTACACTCCACATTCCTGATCTTGCTTCTAACAATTTCCTCATCTAGTAGGGTAATTCGTCCCATCGTACTTTTTCAATCCGCTTATTGGTTGACGAAAAGCTGCTAATTCACTTTCTTTAAAGCAGTAAGATTTATCACTAGCGATCTCTCACCTCCATGATTGAATTATGTGGGATAAAAAGATGTACGGCTCATCTTCATAAAAATTTAAAATGTGTAATGTTTTTGTTTCTTTTTTCAAATGATAACAACTGATTTTTTGCATCGGAATTAATAGAAATTCACGAAAGTACAATTGAAGCTAACGAAATGAATGTTGCAAGTAATTTTAAAACCGAATTAGATCAAAAAATCATTAAAATTGAAATCAAATAAAACTGAATTCACCCATAGAGGATTCTTTTTCTTTTATTTTTTGCATTATAACGATGGTTTTACTCTTCCAGAGAGATGATTGCGTTTATTCAACAAATGTTTGTAGTAATTGTTCAAAAGAAAAAAAAAAAAAAGACGGGAAAAATGAAAGAATAGTTAACAATACCCGGCAAAGAAATGGCCTCGTTTTATGACCAGCAATACAGTTCTCATGCTTCATTTCATTTTAGTTTAATGTTCGTGGAACTTTTTTGAAATCTCTCATCATTCCTTCATCTATTCTTTCACTCAGTGGACACAGTAATTATTTTCTGATACTCAGAAAAGGTTTGATTAAGAAATCTGTACTCATTCTCCTTCCTCTCTCCCTTTTTCTTTATTTTCTTTGTTATAGTAAATACCTATAATTTGAAATATAGATTGCCAAGCCTATAATATTCCACTCACTTCATAAATAAGATTTTTGAACATACAAAGTCCATTTCAGTTTTTCATTTGGAAGTGTTGATGCAGACCTTCCACTTTCTCCCCCACACTGTCTTTTTTTCCTCCAAAAAAAGAAAGAAAAATGAAAAACAAATCAACAATTTATGATTATAGGAAAGTTCAATGTGGAGACAGTTTTCGTGAATATCTGAACTTGTATTTCGATAGTATTCAAAGCTGCTTATATTTTGCAATTTCAAGTAATGGAAAAAAATGAATAATTAAAGGTGCCTGCTAAGTGGAAAAGAGTCTCCAAATAAGCATTGACGGTGCATGCACATATCAATCATTCCTTCATGTATATTGCAGAATTTAAAAGTGCTCTTATAAACTGTCTTTCATGTTGATCTTTGTTAACCATTTCTATAGTAATTAAGATTCAAATCCTTTTGCTAATCTTAGGAAAATTAGTCATCATTTTTGGATTATCCAAAAATGCGAAAAGATTTATTGATGAATAAGAAAGAGAAAAGAAATGAAATTGCACTTTTTTCTGAAATGCAGTAGTTCCGAAAGTAAATCAGAAACTTGAAATACGCCATACTGAAAAGAATCACTTCGACATCTGAACAGCTTCTTAAACATGACCACTGAAACTAGTGAAATGATAGTTGGTGAAACTCTCAAGCCGTATTCACGCTTTTGTTCACCGGTTAAGCTTAACTAGAAGAAGTTGATTCTTCCATTTTCATGTAGTCAACGTCCGGATATTACTTTCGGTGAGGGATTTAAGTGGGAAGTTAGCGGTGAAATGCGAAAACATAACTTTTGAGTAATACTGAGAATTTATTGAAATGAACAGGATTTGTTTTACGTATCCTATCTAATTATCATAGCATTCTTACGAATTGCTGCGACTTTTCTCAAGGGACTGAGCCGAATAATTTTTTATTGAAATCAGTATGAGCAAGCAATTACAGTTCTGGTTAACGATTTGTAAATTGATTTGGAGCATTTTATTTCATAGAGAGAAAACTTGTCAATTGAAGATGAACCATCACTGGATACTTCTTCTGCTTGGGATGTCAATTTATTATCCAATTTCAGATACGCATTTTGACCAGTTAAGCGGCCAGTAATGGAAAGCTGAATGAATCTCATTTTCTTCATCTAAAATATTGTTGTCGCAAAATTAGTTACTGATTGACAACCTATGCACTTCAGGTTTCCAAATTTAAGTTTGCAGTCATTCTAATCACAACAAAATAGCTATAATTATTAAGCTAGGAAGGTCCTAAACCACTTAATTTTTGTAATTTTCATAATTTCATGAAAAACTCTTGATTTAAATTTGAGACGAAGAATTTAAATTGTTTAACATAGCGATTGAGTAGTGTCGCGACTCGGCAAACTCTAAACCTGAAAATGCCAGGTCGTCTATTGGCTAATAAAATAAAAGGTAGAATTACAAAAGATCAAAATCAAAAAGGAATCATTTATTCCAGATATCTGAAACATATTACTTTAACTTCACTGAACTTCAGGGACGGAAAGTTGAAGTAATTCTTTGGAAGATGAAGCTTACGCCTTTTATGTTTCTTAATGATTTGTTATTATTACTAGCTGAAGACTTTTATATCGATTTATTTTGTCTGTTCTTTTAATGCATAGATTGACTAATTTTATTTATTGTCGAAAAAAAAATGTCTGGATTGATAGAGACTTCAAATTCTCATTTTTCTTTCAGATTCTTATTTTTCTCTTTTATTCTTCATTTTAAGTTTAAGCGCTCTTTGCTGTGAGCTATGATTGTCACCTGAAATAATTCACTTCTTAATTTATCTTTCGTTTATCACAACAAATACTGCTTTCAATGATAATAAAATTTAGATACTATAGTGAGGAGAATGGCACAATGGAGATATTTTGCAAGCAGAAATTTGCAATTATTGCGGAAAGAAGGTTTTTTTTCATGGATGGGATTTTTTCCCAACTATCGAAATAACTTGATAACATCAATCAACTTCTGCGAACGAAAATAAGTAACGGCGTTTTTCACCTTACACTTTTTCAGGATATTTCGGTATGAATTGCCATCAGTACATTTTGTAACAGAATCAAACCTGTTACTTGCTGCCGATCAATTTGATTATTTACCTCGCAAATGAAATGCTTGCTACCTACTCTTTAAAGGCTCTTCTTGTTCGATCCAAAATGAATCCATGCCATAATGATTCATAAATAGAATCCATGTGCATATGAGATGTTCATCTTCAAGTGTTGGATGCTTCATTAATGATTTGATTCTCTTACTCTTTGTCATCTGGCTTATCATGACTATTCAGAAGTTTAAATTTGTTTTTTTACCAGTGATGAATTTACTCTATCCCTTATAAAATGACGCAGAGGTTTTTTACAGTTCGAAGGGCATCAGTGTTAAAACATTGTACTTATTCAACTCTTATTTTGTTCCATCATTTCTCATTTCTCACAAAAATTTGATCACATTTTAAAGTGTTTCTGAACATTTGAGCAAACATAGGTAATGATTAGAATCAGTAAGTTATTTTCGGTTGAAACATTTCAAGTCGAAAATTGACTTAATTGGCTAAACTTTTGAACACATTTGATTAAAAAAACAAATTTAAACAAAATCAAACAAATTTTTTGAAACATTTGAGCAATTTAAAGAAGTGATAATTCGTTATTTACTAATTAATAATAAAATTAGTATTTTTGCTTCAGTAAAGGTTACCAATTAATAAATTATTATCAGTGAAAATTACTGAGATTTAATTCCAGTTTTGCACTGATCTGTAAAAATTTCGCATTACTGAACGAAACCAGATTAAAGAGTAATCCTCTTCGCTAGTAATATTTGGATATAACCCACAATAACCAGACCCCGAATCGCACCTGTAATTTCTAGGTGTTAATTCATTTATGCTACCAGGGTATATCCTAAGCTTAAAACTTGAAGTGCAAAATTTAAGCTCTTTTGCTCTGCTAAAATTGTGAATTTCTCTCGTGATATACTAACTGTTACTATTCTACCTATAACTGCTAGGTTAGCCAAAATTGTCACTGTTTTAATGAAAGTTTAAGCTGAAAATTGACATGGAGTAAAACAGTCCTGAATTGTATTGGCAAATTATCACTCACTTTAGTGACACAAATTTTGACGAAATGTTGAGGAAGTCGGTCCAGTTCAGAGTTTCCCCTCAGTGTTCTGAATACACTCTGGCCTAAAAATTGTATCAAATTATAAGAGTACAAAGCCTGAACTTAACGTTAAAGTTATATTCTAAAAAAAGTACTACATCAGTGGAACTTTTGGAAGTAGAAATGTTGAGTCTTTTTTTTGAGTTTAAAAATTCGAACTAAAACAAAACAATAAGTCGCAATATTATATTGCATTAAGTTCCATAATCGTGAATACGAAAAACTGATATTAAATGCACTGAATCACTCAAATTCTTCCAACAGTAAATAGCTTTTAATTTATTCATTTTACAGTCATCGTTTCCTGTTTGTATAAATCATTTCTGTTTGCAATTCCTGTTTGTATAAATCATTTCTGTTTGCAATCAAATTTATTTTTTGCATCTCTGATTTAAAAGATTCTTCCTTCTCTTCCGCTTCCAAATTTTCGGTAATCAGATTTGTACTTGTAGAAATGTTTGTCACTTCCGACTGATTATTTTTATATATACTAACCTTTCCGATGCATACATGTGAGAGAAGTGGATACTTAGGTCAAGTTTCTTTTTGCTTGTCAAAATATTGAAAAGGTATCAAATGACTAATTACAGCAGTGATCAGTCGTACTGTTTGTTGATGAGATCCATTTCAATCGAGATGTGACTATTTTCATCATATTTTAAAATATTTTAGAAAATGCAAGGAAAGATGATGATTTTCTAATTATGGTTATTATTTTTTAGTGCCTTAAAAAAGCTAACATGATTATGTGCTAATTACCTTCTAGTGTGCAGGCCTTTGCTTATTTAACACTTTTTTTAATGCTTTAAGCACTTTTTTTTCCTTGTCTATTCTTATCCCTCCCACTAAACTCTAAAGTGTCAACATGGAATAACAGTTAGAGTGGCGGAGATTTCGAACATGCTAATAGGCTACAATTATATAATTATACAATCAGTGGTGGGCCCATTTTCGATCAACCGACCAACTTCACACTAATGTTAATGGACATCTGATCATGAAATCATACTTCAATTGCAAACTGTTCCTTCTCCTCTTATATTTCGACAGATGTCTCCCTGAACTTTCCTATTTTTCGTAGTTTTAATTTTTTTAAAAATATACTCATTTCAATCATTTAGCATTTTTTATACAAATATCAAGTAAGAGTACAGGTTGATTAACTTGCAGATAGATCAAAGGATATAGTTATACAGATAGACCGTAAGTTCGCTTTTAAAAACTTAATGAATCCCGACTACCTTCGTCAGTTGAGAAGAAATGGATGGATTTATTCTCCTTTTTTCTTTTCTAATATGAAATGAAAAGCATATCCTTATTTTCTTTCTCAGTAATTAATGTTTCATCGATCGCTGTTCCTACTTTCGACTGGTCAAATTTGAGGGGACTTATTTTTTACTTGGATTCTGAATCCTTATTTGGATTCAGATTTCACAGAACTGTTCATTTTTACTTTGTGAATTTTGTAATTTATGTGTACTTGAATAATAACAAAATCATTGACTACGTATTGTTTAAGTTTATCATTCTCAATACGCAAACAGGGTGATGTTTTATTATCAGTAGGAAGTGATAGTTCAAAGTGGTATTGCAGAGATGACAATTAATATATTGTTACTAATTTTGTTGACATTATCAGTCGCTGGAGCAATTCAGTGTTATTCAGGAAGTCAATTACAGATTACTGAATGTCCGAGTATCAATTGCATCAAGCACTCACTTGGTTTTGATACGGTATTTGTCCAGTTTATTTTATTTCTTAGAATTTTTAACTACTTCACCAGTAATATATTAATTAAATACTTTTTATTCTAACTGAGAAAATTTGCATATTAACGAACGATTTTCACAAATTAACGCATATATGTCCGCCAAAGCGTTGCCTATTTCGTTCGAATTTCACTAATAAATTGTCTCGTTTCATTAGGTAGATAAGAAAGAAAAATAGACAACAGTCATATAAAAACATTTGCAGTTGAATTTGAAAAAAAAAATGAAAAATTTGCTAATTCATATATTTATAAATGTTAAAAAGTGGAAGGTACAGTATTTCTTCAGGCAAGGTACTGTGATGGTACCGGTGGATCATCTATCTGTCAAACGTATCGTATATTTGAAGCATGTGAAACAATTCCTAACCTGGGTTACATCTGTTGCTGTTCCAGTAACCTTTGTAATTCTGCTCAATCTCTTTTCATGTTCAAAGTTCTTCTACCAGTATTGACTATTTTATTATCAAAAATAATATTGTGATATGGTTTATTCAAATGTTTGAACATATTAGGACTTTGCATACAAATCTTTCTTTACTGGAAACGCAAAAAACTTGAAAATTTCAATCAGTTATCGATTTTGAGCAGACTGATATACATTGATAAGCCAACATGCTATTGTAAACTCAAAGTTTGGCATATTTAACTTAATGGAATCAATGTTAGTAAATTTTGATAACAGATTAGAGGAGTACACGTCTTATTCTTTGGATAATGTTCCCAGAAATTCTTCCCTATTCTACAAATGAAAATTTACACTGCCGGAAATCATTCATAGATGTCATCAATACGGAGAGGCGCTTTTGCTGTGCATTAGTTTACGTCCCTTTTTAATAATCATGAAAAACTGGTCATTGTATGCGAAAAATTATTTGACTTGGTTGAAATGAATTGTGTTTTATTGATGAAAATTAACAGATTAAATTTATTTTGCTTTAACGATGAAACTTTAATACGATTTGGGAATGATTTCAGAAGATTAATTTCTGACTTTGTAGATATATACAGTAACTTTTTTCTATCAGACAAGCGTTTGAACACTTCATTTGTGAAAATTCAGGATTTAAAAGGGGACGTAAACTAATGCTGTACATTACATCCTCTTCTTTGGTGAGCTATTTGAATTTTGGAACAAATAATGATTCTCTTGTCAAAATGGTTCAAATTTTTGCTTAGGTATATAACTTTCTTAGCTTTTTTCACTGAACTTTTTATACTTTATGATATTCTGTATGCGAAACCATTTATTCGTCTCATGAATTAAAAGCTTTAATCCTTATGTTTAACTAAAATTACAGTATTTGTTGTTCTGCAAATTATTTTTTCGGCACATTAAAGTTTGAAATTCGTTATAAAATGAGGGCTATCCAGGAGTTTTACGATGGGAATTTGCGACTTCTATTGAGCTACTAGTAGGAGTCCCAAGCAGCAGGATGAGGAAGGTAATGAGTCTCAGGTAGTGGGATAAGGATGGCAGTGAGCCTCAAATAGTAGGATATTTAGCTGATAGGATGAGGAAGGTAATGAGCCTCAACTGATAGGTTGAGATGGTGACAGAAGCTAATAACCCTATAAAAGGTGGAATATTAGGAAAAAGAGCAATGCTTCATAATTTGAGCGGATGAAATAGGATTAAATTTCACCCAACATCTACTTTTCCTATATAGAATGATCATAAATTCTCTGATTTGCATTACTACGAGTTTACTGCTTTATACAATGACTTCTTATAATATATTGGTAATTAGCATAAAACATTCGATACAAATGGATATTGTCTTTTTTTCGATTTTCATTGTCAGTTTTTTGTTTGCTGTTTAAATCTGTCGCATTCTCGATTTCTTCTCGAGCTTCAGAACCACTTCTGACTTTCGAAATTAAGTTTCAAAAATTGGTAGTGTGACGAAGCATTCTCAGCTTTTTTTGAAGGAGCAGTAGGATGACTATCGGACCATTATGCTTCGATGATAAAGTCGAGAAACACCGAAATTAAATTTGGAATTGAGAAAGCGTTAAAGTTGAATACTGTCTTGAATACTTGATGTTCAACTAACTAGTTTATATGTAAATATCATTTTTGTACTGAAATAAATGCACTGTTATGAAAGACATTTAACAGATGGAATAACTTGTTTAGGATCGATGTGTCTATGCAGCAAAAAGAAGTCGGAAGTAAGACTTGAGGCTCAACTTCCATTCTCAATACTCGAAGTGCCATCAATGAATTTAATAACTAAACTGTATAAAATTTATGGAAAGAAATTGGAATCCGTAAAAATTCTAGTGATAAAAAAAACTTTCATTAATTAACTGATTGCCTTACCGGCTAGTCTTAGCATAATAACAAGGAAGTACGAAAATACAATAGTACAAGATTGAGAAGGATATAATTTTAGAAAAGTGAAAAGTATCAAAAGAAAGCAAAGCATGCTTAGGTGTCATACGAGTCAAGAGTTCTTTTTTCTTCATTAATCGAGAGGAAGAGAATTGGTGAGAATTAACAACCTGTTATCGAAGTGACCTGTAGTGCCATTGCAGTGGGTAAAATTAATAATTCAGGTTTTAATTCATTGCATTAATTTTTTTGCACAAATATTCGTTGCTGTAAAAATCAACGATATTTCATAGATAAAAATAAAAAATTCTCCGCAAAACCAAACAATCAGAAAGAGAGCCGGAATTCCATTGTCCAAGGAAGAACTGAAAAGTCAGTTTGAAGAAATACAAAAGGTTGCATTAATCTTGTTGCTTACCTCACTCCTGAAAGAGTAACAAGTCAAGTGTCAACCAAAAACTTATAATAACAAAACTTACAACTGTCTACTAGTAATGACTAATACTGCATTGCGTGATACGCGTGATGATTTTAAGGATCAACCTCAGGGGATACTCATTTGATTTTTTTATGCATTAAGGCACTTGGCGTTGAACTCAATTCAGCGTTTATTGATCGAATTCATTAATCCAAAGAGCTTGAGTGTTTATAAAGAAAGGTATTCTAGTAATTATGGCTGTTTTTCACGAAATATTTCAGATTTTTTTAAAATTATTTGGAAAGTAAATTCCTTTTTTTAATTATTTTTTCTCTGTCAACAAGTTATCTATTTTCGAAGATACACTATGCTTTTAGATGATTTGTTATTCTCACTGAAAGAATTGAAGAAAGCGCCAAAAATAAGGAGTAGTGTGAAAAGCGGCAGTAAGGAAAATATCAGAGGTCAAAAACGTGGATCGGATACGGATGATGACACACTTTATCCAAAAGGGATATCCATGTCCAAAAATGAAGGCGATTAAGGTGAAGTGGATGACGACATGGTAATATATAAATTTGAAATGGTGTTGGCAAAAAAAGACCACTGTTTCCCCATTTTTAATTAGTTTCGGAAAAATATGCATATTATTTGACTGTCACAGTCCCTAGAGATTATCAGTATTCTGGACTCCATAAAAAATAATCTGCAAAGATAATTAATTTGTTAGTTTTAGCAACTGGGAGAACCAAATTCGGAGAATTATATGTACAATGAGCAGGAAATACTATTTGTCTGCCACGATATGATACGCTAATTAAATAAAATGCTGCCATTTCATAAATTTTACAAATCACGATTTTATATTTTAAGTTATTCTCAAAAAAGCATTCCAAACTTGAGCATCGAGAGGAAGTTCAATTTCTAGATCTTTGGATAAAATGTAATATCGTATGGAATATCAACTACTGTTTCCTGAGAGAGCCAGGCTTGATGTAGTTTTTGTTCAGGCTCTTTTTGTATCAAGTTTAATGTATTTCACATGTCAACAGCTTTTATCTAAGCATGGAAGAAGATCAAAACATTCATTGGTATGCATATATTGGTATGCAAACTTGTTTGCATGGTAATGAAAATGCCATTTATTACAGGATGATATAAATAAATCTAGCGATCTGTCACTTATGGAGGTATAAATCAATAATTGAAGATCAGGAATAAGTATTCAAATTTTGACGGGTGCAATCTTTATTTTTGTTGATTGAGGTGTTCCCAACTTCAATGAATTTATTTAAATTGTGGTATTGAAATTTAAACTTTAGGGTGCTCAATCCCAATTTCGTTTAATTATTAAAGCTGTTTCCGATTTTTTTTTCGGAAAAAATTTGATAATTCAAAAAATAAGAATTAATTATTAAGCTCCAGAAATTGTAGTCGACCGAAACACTTCAATGCGATCCGTATACGCCTCTCGAAGAACTTGAGAAACAGGAATGTTTCAACTGTTAGACATTACGCAAAAATACGTTCCTTACAAATGCGTTATCTATGTCGAATAAAATAGAACGTAAGAAAAGAAGGAAACCAAAATCACCGCACGTTTCATTCCTTATATTTAACCTCCTCCATAGCCACACTTTTTACGGATGTTTCATTCTTAAAAAATATTTTACTGATTACTTTCCTTATCACAACAACCAATGGGTACATGTATCGGACAGAGACCCGCATATCTTACAAAACCTAATACAGGTGCTATATCTTATGAAACAAAATAAATTTTCATGAAGATACCCTACTGCGATGAATATCCGAGAGTAGTATCTTCACAAAGTATTTATTGCAATAGCAAAGTGACATTTAATGAAAAAGTAATTGACATAACTAATTGGGAGGAATTCGCATGATAAGCAATTAAGTC
>NW_018108220.1:138611-143892 GCF_000183805.2 Loa loa | reverse complement strand
CAACTGTTAGACATTACGCAAAAATACGTTCCTTACAAATGCGTTATCTATGTCGAATAAAATAGAACGTAAGAAAAGAAGGAAACCAAAATCACCGCACGTTTCATTCCTTATATTTAACCTCCTCCATAGCCACACTTTTTACGGATGTTTCATTCTTAAAAAATATTTTACTGATTACTTTCCTTATCACAACAACCAATGGGTACATGTATCGGACAGAGACCCGCATATCTTACAAAACCTAATACAGGTGCTATATCTTATGAAACAAAATAAATTTTCATGAAGATACCCTACTGCGATGAATATCCGAGAGTAGTATCTTCACAAAGTATTTATTGCAATAGCAAAGTGACATTTAATGAAAAAGTAATTGACATAACTAATTGGGAGGAATTCGCATGATAAGCAATTAAGTCGTAACTGTGTATGTAATGATATGATTATTGTCAATATTGATTGATTTGGAGATATAACCTTGAAGAGTATGCAGTGAAGCAATTACTTTCACTTCTGTCCAATCTATTTTCAAAATTTCTAACAGCACAGCGAAAGAAAGATCAGGGAAAACACAAACGGATAGTGAATTGGAACTTGTGAAAACGCAGGATAATGTTAGTTTACATCAGATTTCCATCACCAATTCATGACGTAAGCAAAACTGAAATTGACGATTACCGAGAGAGAGAAAGGGATTTCACTAAATTCAATAAAAACCAGCAATATCTTCATACGATATTTTGTAATTTTTAGGAAAAGTGCACTAGGCCAAAGACCTGACTACTTAGTTTTGTTTCTTTAACCCAACTACATTTCTTAGTAACTTAATAACTGACAATTTTAAGCTACCTTTGCTATCTAATAAAACAATTGAAAGATTGCCGGAGAAAGCTCGTTACTTTCCGAAAATTTTATTGGAAATAAGAGCAGTAATGAAACAGGCAACGACTAATTTGACAGATTCAGCTGATCAAAGCAGTACACCAGCAACATTTACTAAGACAAACATATCACCATCATCTAGTCATGAAAGGGAAATATCCAGAAACAATTCAGAATCAAGACTAAGAACAGATTTAGGGGGAAAAAACACAGACACCAGAAATACTACGCTATAAACTTGAAGTTACGCACTGTCAAACTAAATATACAATTTTGATATCAATAAATCTGTTTGGCAATTATGTGGTTCCGTTGTTAAATTTGTTCTTTTTTTTCGAATTTACACAGCATTTATAACGTTAGGTATTTTCGATTGTTTACAGTTACATGATTGATTCTCGTCTCATTGTCGCGTTTTCATGTTCTTGCCGCTTTATGTAACTTTTCTACGTGCGTCACCGTAACTCGTGGGATTCGATTACCGCACATACACAGATTTAGTTTATTGGTCATATCAACAACGACCAAAGAAACTAAAAGTCAAACAAAACATTTCCAACGCTTATGCATATGATCAGCCAAAAGCATCGCACTTAGTATTTGATTTTGTTGAGGAAAAAAAAAAAGTTTCGTTTTCAGTTCTGGCAGCCACGATTTTAAAAAAAGGAAAAAAATAAAAAGACAAAAAAAAAAACGAAAAACTACGATTTACTTTCAACAAAACCATTTACTATATAAATAAGAAAGTCATTAAGACCAGCAAGACTTTTTTATCATTCTATACAGCTTAACCTAGGCAATATTACGATTGTGAATTATTACTACGAGAAAGGGATCTATAATACTCACCACTAGATGTATACATATCCATTTAGGATGTTGGGGTTGAACCTATTGGCCAAGGCCAATACGATAGTACTTTCTTGATCTTTTGAGATTCTAGACACAGATCCAAAACAATTTACAGCTGAACTCTCGTTATCATTTTTCGAAGGGAAGATCAGAATCGCATCAACTGTTTTTGACATTCCTATATAGGCAACTGTTAAACACGACTAATTCACAAAATCTGCATATTCATCAGTGATAGTTATGTTGGACAGAAGAAGGATGGCAAAGTAGGATATATAAGTGAAGAGAACAAAGAGACAAATTCCACTTTTAATTATTTGTATTCTTTTCTCATTTGCCGGTAAATGTTTGATTTAAGTTTATTTATGCTATAGCTTTCTTTTTTGAAACCAGTCATTACTGAATAGCCTGAAAAATGCTAATATGTTTGCAATATATCGATCGAAACAATAATTTCGCAAATCATCCTAACGAATGTTGACCGAAGGGTATTTTTAGGCTTTCATCTATCGTTGGCATAAAAGTTCACTTCATTTAAGGAATATTCCTTATGATCAGGTACATTCATCAGCTTCATTACGCAATTTGTTAAAAGTGTTTTGAATTGATGAATTGCTTCATTTGTAAGCAATTTCATGAGAGCATTCATCAATTAAAATTATCACACAGTGACATCAACTCTATCCACTTAGCTCTTTGATATCTTATCGGTTAACTTCCAGCCTTTGTCCCAAATTCCTGGTACTGGCAATTATATGGCAATGGTGCATCTCAACTTTAAGTGAGAATTTGTTGTGCTACTCGGGTGTCAACAACAAAGTGACAATGACTCTGTGCGATGCGAATACTGAATTTTGCTACAAGCAAGTGATGCCAAATGGCATCACTGTTAGTTTCTGAATTGCAAAGCCGAAACTTTTAGACCTCATTTGAAATTCTTGTTGAAACTACCATAACTTTCCAACAGTTATCTGATCACGAGCTCACTGGAAGATTATATCCACCTTTATCCACCTCACTATGGGATGCAGCGACTTATTGTTTTATCAAATATTAACTGTTAGGTATTCATCATGAAACTATTGAAAGCGTCGACTAATTTTAATTTACATTCATTCCATTTAATTACTCGATTTCTTGATAAAGCTGGTAACCATTACAGGTGATGGATTGCGACAAAAGTATAGAATTTGGATTTTGCAAAGTTGGGAGAGAGGGATGTGAGGAACGGGATATTAAAGGACAGATATGCTGCTGCACGAAATCGAAGTGTAATGCATCTGTACGGTCGTGCATACATCATTTCACCTTGATTGCTTCAATCACATTAATTAGTAGTAGCAGATTCCTTTACTGATGGTGGATATGTTATCATATGAATATAAAACAAGTGCGATTAAGATGAATAAAGAATGGATGTGAAATGGAATTAACTGGAAGAATCAAAAGAGTTGAGCTGTACAACATTAGTGCAATTAAGCTGTTAAAATAATTTTTCTAAATTTACAATCTCTGCAAATACATCCCATGAACGAATCACGTACTGCCAGGAAGTATTTCTCAATTAATGGAATTAATTGAAAAACGAGCAATGAGAATCATATAAATAAATTAATTTTTATAAATGGCTCTTTGACGTAAATAGTGTATTCAACGGATGTAATGCGACCTTTCATTTAGCCTTTGTTTTTCACGATAGTTAAGTGATGGGATCAAAGAGAAAAGGGTATATAGATTAAGAGAAATAAAAATTTAAGAGACAAACCGATTCGTAACACTTTTTCAATTGATTCACTAAGAACCTATCATCCGAATTTCGACTTGTAAAAGCATACATCAAAAATTTTTAAAAGAAAAATAAAGACAAGAAATGAATGGAATCTATGCATGAGAAACATTTCCCAAATCCTTATGTCACTTAATTTATATATAATGAATGCTTCATTTCTTTAAATTTTGTTTTTATATTGTTTAAAAAAAGAGTATATAAATGAGGGTCCTGTTTGAATAGCAATATTTTTTATTTTGTTCTCAAAGGCGTCTACTATCATTCGAATTCCTTTAGGGACACTGTAAATTGTAACAAGCATTTCTTTAAATGAGGCGAAAATTGAGAAAATAACAAGAGGGAAAAGAAAATAAAATGTGAATTTTCGGACAGAGGTGTAAAACAAAAGTTAAAAGGATGAGGAGGATGAAATAGCGGAATATCTTTGTTTTGGATTTTAAAGCTTACCGTCATGAAAAATTTTATATTTTTTATAAAGTTTTTTAGTTAAATTGTAGTGCAATAATGAGCTGGCTAAAATGATCAGTGGTCAATGGTCAGAACTGTTCGTTCTTTAAAGATAGAACATAAGCCTACGGATTCTGGATCAAATTCTGATCAATTTTTCAGTATTCATACGTAACATAGCCAAATATTATAATAATCGATGGAAAATGATGAGGTCATAATGTACGACTAATGACCGATCAGAAAATACAAATAATTCTATCAGTAGACAATTAATTGAGAATCGCATTCGTATGTATTAAGTAATTTTTAAGATTTGAACTTATCTCGAATTCGTTCTCTGCTTGAAAATGATGTAGGCCATATCGATTTCAAGGTTGCAACTGTGATGATTTTAATGACAATAGCAATAGTCGGATAAATATAAACGAAGGAAAAAAGGAAAAGGAAAAGTGGAAGGAGGAAAGGATGCGATTCATAAAAAAGACCGAAAAACCGAAATAAGAAAAACAAACAAAAAATTAATGGTTCATGGGCAAACGAATGAAAAACCAACAACACGCTAGGAAACAGGCTGGAAATCGACGATGCTGGACCAAAGAAAGGAAAGTAGACAATGAATGCGGAAACGGACCGGAAACTAGATCCACACATAATAATTGCTGACCCTACCGTACTCACAATACTTCCTACAATTTCATGGTGATATTCCAAAAAAAAACTGAAATCTACCGATTGTACTTATGATTATCATTCTTAGGTGTAATGTCGATGTAAAACAAAAGAGTGCCTTCAGGTATTTGAGACAGTGAACAGATAAGTTTTTTGGAAAGGGTCAGATCAGAAGAATGTTTTACTTCAGGTCCCTACCATATTGTTTGTTGTTTAGGGATCTTTTGATCTTAGTATCACGTCCCTTACCATTTCACTAAAATCTCATTATGTCTGAATCGTTTGAGACAGTGTAGAGTGTTGATGTGTACGGGATTAATCTAAGAAGGAGCAGAATAGAACGATGTATCTTTTCGGCAATAATGCATTCAAAAACTTAACATTTATTACTGCTGATTTCCGATAAGCTAATATTATTTTCATTTTCGAGATGATACTGAAACATAGAGGACTAGGACATAACTATCCTACCACTAATTAATTGACCTTGAGACAATCGGCTCACCAGTTTTTCAGTCGAAGACTGTGAAACGGGCAAAGAGTAAAGTCAAGTATAAAATTTAGTCATGAACGATTTCATTTATCGATTACTTTCTTTGTTATATGTTATGTGTGTTTGGTTTCTGGATTCAGCGA
>NW_018108220.1:134047-138307 GCF_000183805.2 Loa loa | reverse complement strand
GATCTTAGTATCACGTCCCTTACCATTTCACTAAAATCTCATTATGTCTGAATCGTTTGAGACAGTGTAGAGTGTTGATGTGTACGGGATTAATCTAAGAAGGAGCAGAATAGAACGATGTATCTTTTCGGCAATAATGCATTCAAAAACTTAACATTTATTACTGCTGATTTCCGATAAGCTAATATTATTTTCATTTTCGAGATGATACTGAAACATAGAGGACTAGGACATAACTATCCTACCACTAATTAATTGACCTTGAGACAATCGGCTCACCAGTTTTTCAGTCGAAGACTGTGAAACGGGCAAAGAGTAAAGTCAAGTATAAAATTTAGTCATGAACGATTTCATTTATCGATTACTTTCTTTGTTATATGTTATGTGTGTTTGGTTTCTGGATTCAGCGATTGATTGCGACTCCATTATTAATAACAAATCTGTAATGGATAGTGTATGAGAGAGAATGGACGTATCATTCTGATGAAATGTACCGTTTTCTGTTCAATTTCCAGAAAATTGCTCAAACCTTTCGGCATATTGAGACGTATCATTCTCGGATATTTGAGAGTACCAGTTCGATGATGAATCCGCACTTCTGCTGTAAAACCACGCCATGCTTTTTCCATATATACTTGGCGGATCGGTACCTTTGCGAAAGCACAACTAATTTATTTGTTTCATGACTAGTGGTTAAAATTTTCTTAATTAGTTGGCAGTTTGGCAGTTCTAAAGGATGGATTGGAACCTGTAAAATATTAATGCATTTTGCAAGTAGAGGTTTCACATTAATCCGACCAGTCTCTATATCACTGCTATTTCTTGCCGTATCATGTTTTGTTTTAGCATTTTGCTCCAAGAATGCTGCTTTCGTAGCTGCAGAGTTCAAAGTTATTCATAAAGCTTATCACCTAAACTGATCCTCTAGAAAAAGTTTAGGATTTAAGGGAGCATTAAGGATAAAGGTGGGGGATATCAAAGAAGTACAAGCTATAAAAAATTGGAACCGTTTTGTTTCCATCGTGGCGATTTTCAATTTTTGCTACAATATTCAAAAAAATATATTCAAATATTCAAAATATATTCAAATATTCGAATATTCAAAAAAAAAAAAAAGACGCAATAAAAATTTAGATGAAACGAATGGATTGGGGAAGTAGTTAGATATTGGAGACTGGATGAAAGAGTGACCATATAGTGAACAGTCATATAAACCGTATGAAAACCGATCAGTCAGTTAATTCGGAAACATCGTCTTTGCGTCGAGAAATACTAGCATCAAAAATATGTAGCAGAGAATTGCGCATATGGCAAAATTTGACGAGAAATGTATTCCAAGAGCCAGTAGTTGTAGACTATGAGTCGACAATAATGGAAGTGTTGTGCAGAACGTTTCGGTGAAATGTAATGGGCCGTTTCAAAATTGTTACTTTGGATTTCATTCGGGGAAAAAGAAAATGAATGGGGAAAAAAAATGGATTACGAACTCAGCTAAGAACAGAGTCGATTTTGTTTTTTACTCAGTTATGCCATTTCCAAAGGAAAGTTAAGACTAAATGCAGTGGTGGATGTTCATGACTGTAGAATTTCCAAACCTGGAAGCAAATATGAAAAATATCCACATCCGCATGTCCTTGCCATGTCAGGTTATAGATATTCTGTCCCTCGTGATTAAAATAGACCTGAAATCTCTCGAATCTGTCTACCGCAAAAGCAATCACAAAAAGACTTCCCCTACTGACTGACTACAACATCCCAAAGAACATATCTTACTATCGCAGCTAGCAAATTTCACAACCGTTCCCAACTCTTTTACAAAATACAGTGAGCCAATAGTATCAGTGATGCTGCTATAAGTTGTTCCACCATGTTTCAAACGTGCAAACCGGGAACCGAATTGCTGCTTAGACGAAGTGACGTTTTCGTGAAAGACCGAGACCAGTTGTCGATATCAAGTCCTAAGATGACAGCTAACAACATGTGAAATAAGAACGTACTCAACACGGGTTGGGTAGCTTGACATTTAGAAAATAGGAAAAAACTATGATAAATGGATAACTGTGCAATCACATGTACCAAATATAACGCAAGTAAAACCTGTATGAGAACACAAACCTCACACTGCCTGTATTCACTTTTGAGTATTTCCACTTCAACAATTTTTCTATATACCACTTTTTTAAATTCTCTTACGCAGTACAAATTAATAAAAACTGCTTTTATCTGCTCGAAACAAAAACATTTGACATTTACAAATAAAGAACTAAACAGTGGTAACTGATAACTTTGACAAATAAACAAATACGCTTAAAATTCAAGGAACGCATGAGAGATAGATCAAATTTAACAATAAAAACCAATAAATCCTTCAATCCTCAGTTAACCACTTCCGATTTGGGGCTCTCAGTTTCCATTGGTGTTGTCCCTAGATCTTCATTTGTTTCAATCTGAAATGGGTAGTGCTAAAACCTATCCAGGCACAATTTTTCAAAAACTTCCAAAATTCTAGTTAAATATAACCTTTTCTTTAGCAGTAAATTTTTCGAACATTCCCTTGTATCGCTTTTTCTCCTTTTCACGAATTTCAGCCAACTTTTTCTTGCATGCCACTATTTGCGCTGCCGCTGCCTAAAACTTATGGGTTATGATGATATAATAGAAAAGCGAGTCCACAAATGAAAAGATCATTAGTATCACGGTAGATAGAGAACCTTGTTCTCTGGTTCGTATTCCAGCACTTTTTTATACTCAGTAATTGCTTCATCAACATCGTTTTGCTCTTGAAGTGCCTGAAATAATACCTTGGAAACCATTATAATAACCTCTTCAGAGTGAGACAGTCGAAATAAAGGCGAACAATATCACTTGACATTAGATTTTACAGAAAATTACCAAAGCCTTTCGATAGAGTGCTTTCACACATTTCGGATCTATTTCAAGCGCTTTGTCACAATTTTTTATGCATTCCACTGTTTCATCTTGCTTCGCGTATACAAGGGCGCTAAATCAAAGAAAACGAAGTTGTAAGTTAAAATTAAAAGATAATGAATACGGACTTCTTAAAGACTGACTACTCTCAGAAGATCCACAAAAATAAGGATCGGAACGCAAGAACCTGTTAAGGTAACCGGCAAGCAACAGCGCATCCCGCCTGCTTTTGGCTTCATTCTCCAAAGATTTTTCATATTCCAGCAGTTCGATAACGCGCATATACTTTGCAGTTGCAAGGCGCATCTTGCCTTGTTTGAAAAACATTGTACCCCTTTCTTTGGCAGCTTCTGCAGCATCAAGTTTTTCGTCACCAGTCAATTCCCACGACGCCTTCATCTGAAAACGTAACTTACTGATTTTCTAACAACATTATAAAATTCTACGCTGTCCACACATGATGAATTATAGGCAAAAAAAGTGGAGACCGAATATAATATAAAAAAACACCTTCTCATATTCCTTGAGGAATAAAGTGAAGTCAATTTCAGCATGGGACGGCAAATTATACTCCGGAGGCGGAGTAGCACCAAACGTGAAACGGCTTCCTTTGAGATGAACTGTGGACTTTTCGCCTTTGTTGAATCGACGAAGGGCGCGGTCAACACCTTCCGGCAAACCCACCTGAAGATATTTATTTTGAAAATATATAACTTCAAGCTTTTTGGACCCAATAATTTGTTTGCAAAAAGCATCAGTATATCGCTCTCAAGGGATGTGATCATTGCATATTGGTTAAATGCTTATCCTCGGCCTATTGTCATCATTTGCATAAATCCATAAATGGATAAGAAGCATTAGGCAAACCTGAACCAAAAAAATTTGTTATACCTCAGAACCTTCTCCCAAAATGAAACTGATTTCCTTATCGTAAAAAACTCGACCATTGTATGAACCAACGGCACATACTGAAACAAATGTCGACTTCATCCATTGCCGGTGGTCTCTCCAGCAATTCTCCTTCAAGTTGTGAATAGGAAAGAAAATCCCTTCCAAAGAAAACACGCGTTACTTAGAAAGATAATCTAGAAAATACAAGTAAATAAATTTAACCACCAACCTTTAACAGTTGAACCTTCCGTGGGACTTGAGTATTTCTCACCTTCCACAATGATCGATCGGGTGATTGTACCGTCTCGGTCCGGCGAAATATCTTCTCCTTGCCAGCTCAGTAATTCAATCTAAAAAGATTGTATATATATATATATATATATATATATATATATATATATATATATATATATATATATATATATATATATATATATATAT
>NW_018108220.1:104339-133851 GCF_000183805.2 Loa loa | reverse complement strand
ATATATATATATATATATATATATATATATATATATATATATATATATATATATATATATATATATATATATATATATATATATATATATATATATGTATATATATATATATATATATATATTAAATGACAAGTTTGTTAGAAGTTAAGGCACGTTATATACATGTGTTTTAGGAAGCTTACTAAAAGTTAAGGTAAGTTTCATTTACTTCAAATTTGAGCGTAGCACCGCCAGGAATCTTTGGTGGGCTACCATTTTCGCCATAGGCATAGTCGGCTCGACAAATTAGATCACATTTCTCGCCCTTTTTCATTGTTGCAACACCAAGATCCCATCCTTTGATAACCTGCAATGTACCACACATGACCCCTCATGTCTCATCGCTATGAACAAATTCCAAATTGCCACAGTAGCTACAAAAAACTTCCAAATGCGATGGCAAAGTACTGATTCTCCCGGCAAAATTAACTGGGACGAAGCTATTTATTGTAGGAAATGCATGTATTGCCTGTCCATTGCCCAAGGTGAAATTGAATGGTTCGCTACGGTCACGGCTCGAATCGAATTGTTCGCCGTTTTGAAGAGTCCCTACGTAATGCACATAAACAGTATCACCCTTTGAAGGGTGAAGCTCCCCTGTTCCTTCCACTAATACTTTCTTTAAAACACCGCCATTCTGAAAAATAAACAGAAAACAATAATATCTGACACTGTAAAAAAATAACAAATCACTTCCTAGTCACATGTGAATGGGAATTAAATTAATGAATTCGAAGAAAGAACTTTTCTTCACTAAATCAATAAATTATGTCTTAGTGGTGGAGTGTCTGCCCGTGATATGATGTAAATGAAAGTACCAGCGGATAAAAATTTAGTAAAGCGTAGTAAATTAAAAGCGACCTTTTCGGGAGTAATGTCAATTCCATCAACCGCTGCCATATTAACGTGCTTTGACGTTTCACCTGAAAACAGTTTGAGGAAAACAGGAATAGAAGCCAATACTCCACATTACTAGCACCACCAATACCCAACCGTCTACCGGATTCGGAATTGCACCAACCCCGAACTTACCACCTCAATCATCCGATATGTTTAAATCTCTTCACACCACACATTACCACCAAATTCCGTTATTCATCGAACCTTCCAGAAGGTTCCTGATGCGTATGTTTCCCCGAACCGTTGTAAAGTTCAAACATACGATAATTCGGAGGGAAAGGTTGAAAGGCGTTTGCTGAGAAGGCATTTGGCATGGGTCGGCTTACACTTTCTTGTTTATTTCTCAACGATATCGATCAGATCAAACTATCGAGGATATAAAACATTGCGAGAAGGGTTAAAAAATGATTGGCAGAAAGTCCTTGGAGGAAGCAGAAAGCGATGTTTATTAACCACTTGATATTTATTGCTCGTTTCAAGCTGTAACCTCTGCCACGTTCAATATTATCCATGTTCGTGCACTTGTTATATCAATCTGCACAACATATGCATAATATATTACGCTTATCAATATGGGAAGTGGATTACATTACTGGGATTTGTTAATTTCTTTATGTTGCAGGTATGCTGAATAAATTGGTACGTGAAGCGAAATGGTGGGGTGAAACATTTGTTGGTCTTGCTAAGGTTATCGCCAGCCCTAATGCTCCTATTCCAGCTGCTGATATCCATCCACGTCAACCGGCTATCCCGAGTACACCTGCTGAAGGAGTAAGTTTTACTTTATATTACTAGGTTGGGTAGGGACAAGAAATTGAGTGAAAGGAAATGTAAATTGAAACAGCAAAAACGAGAAAGCTGTTACATCGGATAGGGTCGTATCAGTATGATTTTCATTCATGTTTCAAAAGTCAATAAACCTTTATATCTGCATCGGGAATTTCCTGGAAGCCATGACAGTCTACTTTTACTGTAGTTAAATTATGTAAGCATTCTTTATATTCCAAAAAATGGCTCGTGAATATAAATGAATGTGCTTCTCCTTTTTTCCTTCAAATGAAATTTTCATCATTCGATTTGCGCTTCTTTTCAAAGCGTCCTGCGGATCGTTCTGTATAAAATAATTACTGATATCATGGAGCAGCTTAAATTAAAAAGCTAAGACTCTATACGTTTTTAAATCTGCTATGTTTATAACAGTTCCGAGCATTTCCATTTCGCTGGTGGTGGAAATTGTGTCCGTTTAACAGAAATATCGTTCTGTGGATGTCGATACTGATTCCAATATATATAGCTAAGTTTCCACGTAAGTTATTCCTGTTATATATTTTTAGGTAATCCTTTTTTTTCATATCTTTTTTGCCCTCTCTCTAGAAAAAGGAAAAAATGGTACACTTTTGTTCCTTCTCGGTTAATTAATCGTGATTTTTGTTTTTTTCGTGATAAATTGTTTAAAAAAAATGAGAAAATGCTACTGTAGTGCTAGTACGTTTTCAAGTGTTATAATATTTCCACTCTCAGCGTCTTTATGGAATGTTTCCATTTGCTGAATTTCATAATTTGCAGCAGAAATTTGGAAAGCCATGTTGGTACATCAAATTCCGGAACATATGTCTTTGCACAAAAGACGTGGGAAGGCACAGCGCATTCAAGATGAGTTGTACTTTGCGAAATATGATCCACTGAAAGAAGAAACTCCAGTTGGTGTTAGAAAGTAGCTCTCATATAGTGTTTTCCACTTCATGTAGATGATAGTTGGATTTTTGACTTTCATTAACTGGCCTAATGAATATTATCAGATTTTTATAGAGTGATCTTGCTATTTATCCCAGTAAAGATGCATTTTTTATGTCTGTGGTTTTCATGCGTTTGAACGACGTGAGCTTTCGCAAGGTTTGGAAATTGAAGCATTCTATTAAGCGATGGGAGGCTGTTATAGTAAGGATGTGGGAGATGATTGGTTGCGTTCTGCTGGCTTCATCTTACATAACTTTACCTTTCCTTATTTGGAGTGTACAAAATTTTGCAACTGCTATAGAAAGGATCGTGGTACTTGTCTGAGGAACCAATTGTCTTCGCTCTTATGTGCATGGATATCTCCATGTATTCGTAAGTATTCGTAATGTATTCGTAAGTATTCGTATGTATTCGTAAGTTGTATTTTGGAGCTGAAGTGTGTTAACGACACATTCCAAAACCTTTGAAAGCTTCAATCTGAGAGTTGTACACCCCTTCAACACTTTACAGCAACGTCGGTGCTATCATCCAATTTCTGCTATAATAGAATGCATTTTCGATGCCGGTTGTAACCTGAGTTTGCAGCTTACTTGTCTCACTGTTCTTGAAATGTGATTTGCTCCAATTATCCCGTTTATCTGGCGAGTAAGGTTGAATTTATAAAGCAGTAAAGTTTTTTTAGAGCGAATGGCGACTGAAATTATTAAGTTCATCATGCTCTTAAATTCGAAGAGAAAAGAATCATTTGTTGTTTACAATTCGTCGAAAGATTTGGTCCAGTTTGTTATTTTTATCATATGACAACTGATGGTTTTTTCGTGAACATAATTACAGCGTTTGCAATAATTGTTGTAACATAAATGACTAGAGTCCAAAAAATAAGCAGAAGTTAGAACCGCCCTGTGCCACATATCTTTTTGGTCCATTTCTTCAACAATTTGCCTGGAGTGGTTTCAAAGTGGATCAAGAATTTTTTTGGGGATATAATGACAAGATATTAATATAAATTTTTTAGGAAAGGCAAAGCAACCGTGGGTTTTACCTTAGAAATTTCACCATTTCGTAAGTTTGGAAAATTGTCAATGTTTTGGTTCATTTCTGCTTGGAACTGATGAGACAATCTATCCTTTGAATGGTGAAGCTGTTGGTGTAACTGTCCGTTGTTTGCAGATGATCATTTGCAAGTGGAGGAGGAGTACTAGTGATAAGTTGAAATTGCTCTGTCTTACTCCTGCTCGATCGACATAAAGCAGTAGGATGTGTAACTAGTTTGTGTGTTAATGTGGTACATGTGATAATGTGTTTATGTCTATTCGAGTCTTAAAGCTTATCTCTTATCTGCAAGGCTGCTTCCTATTCTATTTCAAAAGCGCAATCAGTGCAGCCTTTCATTCTGAGATATATCTACCATTTGGTTGAGATTGTGAAGCTCACCGGAGTATGTGTCTGTTGCGTGCCTGTCTATGTGTGTGTCTGCGTGTATAATATATATGTCTGTATAATATATATGTCTGTGTTCCAGATCTTTCTGTTTTCCATTCTAAATGTTACTCGACGTTGTCGTATTTTTGATTTACGTATCTCGAGACTTTGATGATTTGTGGTAGTGTTGGTGGTAGTGAAGCAAAAGAGTCATTGTGGATAGCAGTTCTACTTTATTCATTGTTATTATTTTCGACTTGAAACGTGTGAAGTGCAGCGGATTTCTTCAATAATTGCAATTAATATGCGAAACGGAATGGAGGATTCGAGTCGGCCAACCACAACGACAATCAGTACAATTGCAATAAATGCAGGCAAAAAAGCAACAATTGTTGTCGCATTGCTTAAGGTTTTCATTCCCTTTGCTTATTTAATAGTGATCAGCTTATCACTGGCACTGAAACTGATCCTTTTGGAACATTAAAACTTGCAATCATTATGTGTTACTAGATATTCTGTAATTGTTATATATTACCAGATATTCTGATATGTCACAACCAAGAAGCATCACGTATCGCCTTACCTTTGTTTATGCATCAAACGTCATTTTAAATTTTTTGCTTTCTCGGATTTCCTAAGTTCCAAAATTGCTCATTTGATTCTTTCGCTCTATCAAAAAGCATTCCATACTTTCATTATGTAAAGATAAGAGCTGGATCAGGGTAGAGATTACCATTAATCTTTCATTTTCACAAACTTCACATAAATCAATAGCTGCTGATCCATTATAGAAAAGCCCGAAACTTTTTTTAGTTTGCTTATTAAAAATAGCCTGGTAATGGTCTTGCGACTGCATTTTCTTCATTTCCTCTTAGTATAAATGAATAAGCAAGAAGTTCAATTAATAATTAAATGAAAAAATAAAAATATTACCAAGTGGCCACAAATCCAATGGACGAACGCAATCGACCCAATAAGCTAATGCTTCAATTTTGTTTACTTTTTTTAGTGGATCCACTACAATTTTAAAAACGCCAATCGATAACATCTCGCGCTGTAAATTGAAACTTTCCAATTTGCCTCTTCATTGAGCTTTTAGCTTTTAGTGCCAACAATTAAGATTTGACCATTTTTATCCTTAACATTCATTCTTAGTCGTAATTCGACTTATTTTCTTCTCCATCATTAATTGTGATCTTAATTACCCTTTAATTTTTTTTTTTGTTTTTTGAAGAATACAAATTTATAATTGTTCATTGATAGTAAAACACCCTTGTTGCGCGAATTAATGCAAACTAGATGAAATTAACGAGACTGAAAGGAACCTCATATGACTAATAAATTTCTCTTGTATAAGCCAATCAAAGGAAATATACATCTGTCAACTAATCATAAATTGAAATGTAGCGTTAAAAAGTAATCCGGGTAAAGTTATTTACTGTCAAGGAATGTTCAACTTTTCACCAACAAAGGAGCAGGGAAGGCAAAGCGAAATGAAACTGAAAATATGAGCTTTCAGTAACTAAGGGAAATCCACATCTTCTAAGCAGTAGTATCAGTCTAGGAAACAGGAAGCTAAATATGATTTCTTCAGCTCAAGGTTTATCGATTAACCATTCTAGACATGTCTTTTCAAGATCTGCGCAATAATATCCCATTTAAATTTAAAAGAAATTGATGATCCGTTTTTCCTGGTAGAGGGCTAGCAGGAAAACTTTGCAAAAACAGATCTTCAATTCCTTTCTACTGAGATGTGCGCTGTCGGTGGGAAGGAATCGGTCATTATTGATCTGTGTTTCATCTTTTTTCTACATCATTTTCTATTTACTTATTTTTTTTTTCAGAAGAAGGGGAAGAGAATAAAATTTTATATGCTGCCCCAATTTTGCCACTTTATATTTTATAATTTTTCAAAAAACACTTCTTAGTTATAATCCAGTGGAGGAGATTCGGATGAGAAGTGTCACTGTAAACTACTCTTTTATGAATCGGTCACAGATCGTCTTTTTGTTATTGCAAGGATCACTGCGATATTTCATCAGATGAAATGAAACTGCTTACAGAGCGTCGGATATGCATCTCTTCGAATTGATGAAATGCAACCGCGAATGCTTGAACTTGGAGAAAATGTGGAAGAAACAGGTATTCTGCTAGCAACTCATGAAGATCTGATGCATCGGCTTAAGGTTGTTCCATTTCGCTAATTACCAATATCATCCTCGTTCCACTTCTTGTTTGCTTAATAAATTCTGTGCTAATTAATTTTCTGACTAACGTTTTTATTTGACGTTACTGCAAATGCGTTGCAAAAACGATACGTAACCGCGCATTATACTCCAAAAATGCCGTGATTTAATTGATCTATTAATAATTAACTTTTAGAGTAAGGAAGATCAAGTAGAAGAGCTGCTTGCTCGAGCAGATAATTTAGTAATACAGCAAAAGGAACCTGATGTTCACGTTTACGAAGCAATGGCTGAAAGTTTGGGTACAGCATGGAAAGAGCTAAACTGTCAACTTCACATGCGAGGATTTTTACTTACTGAAACAAAGCGATTTTATGAACTAGCGAAACATCATGAAGGAGTTTGTTTTATTTTCCACTGATTTCAATTTCTTGCACAAAATAATGCGCAGATTTTGAAAGATTATTTGGTTCAAGACAAGTGCTTTTGATTAGCAAACAAGATATTTCCTTCTATTCAGATTAGTTCGAAAGTGCGAAATATGCTTCCTATAACGATTCAGCAACCGAATACAGACGACCTAAGCGCTACTATCTTACAAATTCAGCAACTCATCGACGGTTATCGTTTTATTTTTGAAACTGATTTTTCTATAATTTGAGGATTTAGATGTTTTAACAGTTTGAATTGGAAGTATACTAAGTTCCGTCATAATCTGTTTGTTGGACAAAAGAGCCAAAATTAACTTGGTCTTATAAGAATTGAGATTGATTAATTAGAGTTATTTGAGCTATATTCCTTATCAATTCGAAAATTCCTATTAAATTTTTGAAAAAAATGTTGAAGTCATATCTTATGTAAACTTCGATTAATCTCGTATTAAGTTAGTATCCTAAATTTAGAATTGATCGATGTAACTGCATCAGCTGTAGATAGCGGAGCTGATGTAATAACACAAATTCGAGTGCTGGGCTCTATGGCTGATAATGTAGAAAGTGTCCAGGAAACTGCCAAAGCGTGCTTGCTGATCGAAAAAACTATGTTAAAGGTGTGGTTCTTTCCCATCTTTCTTGGAGGTGATTTTAAAAAGCCGTGGTAAATAAAATTTGGCTTAAAGGTTGAATTAAACTTAGTTCAGATGTCGTCGTGAAGGAGTCACATGACATAATGCATCACACGGTATTCAATGAATATATTTAATTTCAAAAGTCATAATCAAGTCACTCTAATCAATTTGCTGTTTGTGAACCGATATCGTTGCGTTTCGCGCAGGGTTATTTTATAAATAAATTGTTACTACTAGGAGTTTCAATGTTCAGTGTTATTATTTACACTATCACTTTTTTTCTGTTCCTAATAGTTGCGTGAATGGAACTTACATTTGTTTGAATCAATTTAAAAATATTAACAGTTGCCTTAAGTCTGGCTAGCGATGTTAGTACTGTTCAAAAATTTTTGTAAATCGTAATTTAATTTGACAATTCACGCCCAAATTCTGTTAAAATCTTTGTTGTTAATGAATATTAAAAAAGATGGAAATTGTATTTATTGCTGGAAAAGGATAAATGAATACAGTGCACTTTGGAATTTATCAATTTAGTATGCAGGATGATTGCATTTATTTTTCTTAACAGATGGCGGTAGAGTGGGAATTGCTTGAAGAGTCCTGGAAGAACGAACGATCCAAACTAGAAATGCAAATTGATGAGAGCGGGGCGGTTCTGTCTCATATCGAAGAAATTGAAAAATGGCTTCAACAGGCACGAATGGAACTCGGTGATGGACAAAACATCAACGCACTTATGCAGCAAGTTCTAGTGAGTTCTACCCTTCCGAAGTCAACTCTCATCTTCCTGCGATTTGTAGCGATGTTTTAAATTTCACTCTCTTGCCAAATACACCAACAAAAAAGATAGCAATGAAGATTATCATCTAAAGATGTTATTTCTTGTTGGATTATTGTTAAAAGAAGTCGAACAGTTATGATTTTTTAATCAGATTGTTGATCAGATTGTTGATTGTTGTTTTTAAACAGCAATGAGTAAATAAAATAGAACGTGAAAGTTTTTCCCAAGTAGGTAAGAGATTGTCTATTAGAAGAGATTTTTCTAATGAATAAGAGTTGCGTATTCAGAAACAACTCAAAGCACTAAAAGATATCATATTGACTATCGATCGAAGTGGCGCAAACGCGAATCTTCATGGACGAGTCATGTTGTTGCAAACTGATCTAAACAAATTTATGCATGAATTGAAACAAAGAAAAGATGAAAATGATAGGGTGATCGCATGGATTGCAGCTGCAAATACCGTAAGTTACAGAAGCAATTAAAGTTTGTGTATTCCGATTGAAGCTTTCTCATTAATTTTACTTGAGATCTGAAATTTGCACCTCTTTCAGTTACTCTTCAATTCATAGTTATGATTTGTCAAATGGTAACTACTTTTAATTAATTAACCACTATCAGAACCAACATTTGACGTCCAGGAATAATTAAGTTACAAAGGATATCGATGAATGAAAAACATAAACCATTGTTAATAATAAAAGATAGAATTATTGGACAAACGAACCTTTCGTGAATGAATTCTCGAAAAAGGATGAGGATCGATGTGTTTTCAGATGTTGAATCAATTGGATGCAATGGAAACAGATATGCGTAATGCTAATGCAGCAATGGCTGGAGAACTGGCGCCTTTGGCGAGGCAAAAAGCAGAAAAGGTAATTGATGATGGACGGCAAATTGAGCACACTGATCGACGTATCAATCGATTCATAATTGATATCCAGAATAAACTGAAACAGATCGAGAATTTGGCTTGTGAACGGATTGATGGAAGCAAAGAACTTATCAAGGACCAGGTGAGTGTTACTTGTTCTAATAATATTTGTGCATAAAACTTTTGTTGGAAGATGAAATTTGGTCAGTAAAATGATTGGGTAGAAAATGAAAAAATTCGTTTATTTTTCATCAGAGCGGATTACTCATTTCAGCTATATTTTTTCGAAAAATGGCTCACAGAAACCGAGCAGTCATTTGTGATAAATGGCCATTTAGGCTGCAGTTTGAGTGATGCCATTCAGTTCCATAAAATTCACAAGGACATGTTCATTGATATTGTAGTAAGTGAACTTTGTTTCTCTTTTTAATTCAGATTATGAAATTAGAAAAAGGAATCTTTTTAAATTGTTTTGGCTCTCCAACACTGACTTCCACTCACATTCAGAATTTACTGTCTGAATTTTTCTTTTTTTTTATATAGAACAAAGGATTTGAGCTAAACGGTTTGTGGAACAAAGCTCATGAATTAGGTGCAGTTGATCATCAGCGTTTGGAAGAATTTAAACAACGATACGAATCATTAAAAGAAGCGGTAGACGAACGCATTAATCTTGGTACTGCCTTCCAACAGGTTGGTAAAATTTCGCAATTATTTCAATCTATAATTGGCGCAGAGAGACTCGTTCGAAGTTCAAAGAGTCAAGAGTTGCAAAGTTTTTTAATGAAAAATTACAGAAAAATTAAAAGGAATCCATAAAAGCATTAAGCATTAGCATTAAATAAGATCGAATAAACTTATGCCTCATTGAATAACTCTTGCTCAGGATTAAATTGAAGTATGCGGGTTTTGCATTTTCCCAAAATGAGGTAATACTACAAAATAATTGGTATTTCAGGTGCAAAAATTTGCTAAGGAACTTGAGAATTCATTTGAGAGTTTAAACTCCTTGATTAGCTCAGACCGTACTTACATGAATGAGAAATTACTCATACAAATGAAGGAAGTTTTTCGTATGATCGAAGAAACAATTAAACAAGAGAAACATCAAGGTTTATTATAATATCTTCTTATAATTTGTAGGATTTTTGCTTTCTAATGGTGGCTCTGCTATTAATTATTCGTCTTACTCATTACTAGGGATACGGAGTAGAATAAATCATTAATATTGCAGCAAACTAAGCTTGTTACACTCAATTCTTCCATTATTCGTCAAGACTTGACTACTGATATTGTATATGGAATTCTTATACTCATTTTTTTAACTTGATCTTTTTTTAACAAGAAATAATTTGAGGAAATCTTTATCGAAATTATCAATTTAAGATTTTAAGGATGTTATTAAAATATTCAGGCAATCAATTCATTAACACAGCTCAATCAGCAAAGGTAAAGGATTCGAGGCTTGACATTGAGCAGTCGATAAATTCAGTGCGCAATGTACTAAACGAGCATGAACAACGACAGAAAATAATTGGGGAAACCTGGCAACGGTGGCAAGATAAGCGAATAGAGGAACAGAAAATAATTCGCATTGTTGAGGAGGTGTGAATTTGTTAAAAGAGACGTAATGTTAAAGAAGGCCTACCAGATTTCATCGTCTTCAAGAAAATAATTGAGTTTCAAAGTAGAAGTTCCTTTTTCTTCCAAGGTCCAAATTTGGCAAGAAGAGACAGTAGAGATAATTCGTGTCGTAGAGGAGAAACTGCAAAATGCGACAGTGATTGAACAACACGAAGAAGTGACAAAAATAATTGAGGAAATCGAGGAACGTTTCCAAGAACAAGAACGAAGGATCGAAGAAGCTGAAACAATCATGAAGGAAACTGAAGGTAATTGTAGTTTTAACAAGTAAAATTAGAGCTTACAAGTAAAGTTACTGTATATTCGTTCAGCTGGCCCTTGTTCTACATTCATCGTGGAAGAAAATTATTGAGGAAGGCAATTTTGGCTGTGTTGGAACACAACACAGCCAAAATTGCCTTCCTCAATAAGAGAAAATAAGAGAAGCGATTTTCACTCGAAAAGTTAAAATTTTGCATTTTGTAAGAGAAATGAGAAAGGTATTTTTGATATAACAAAGCATTTTTTATAGGTGAAGAAGCATTTGAAAAATTGGTGATAGCGAGAAAGCGCCAGAAACAAATTGAGGAACGACTTGTACAACTAAATGAGAGAATCCGAGATATGGAGAAGCGAATTAGCGAAACCGCGAAGTTCGTTGCTTTTTGAACTTTGAGGACTTGATAATTTCAGCAGTGCTTTGCCAAAAAAAAAATCGTTCGTCATTAAGCTAAAATTTATAGGTTGAACCCGGTGGCTAATGAAAATTAAATTTTGCAATTAGTTGGTGTTTTTGTAAGACGGAGAAAATACAAGGAGGGAAGCGAAACTAATTTGTAGAGACTTGTTGAAATAGGACATGGTGCTTCTTCAGGTTCCTCAATGATTGAGTTGTTGTTGATTGTTGGAAATAACTATGCATATAAACTCTGATCGGAGATACTTAACAAATCAGATAATATAATAGCAATTACGTCGCTTTCTCATTTAGTTTATTTCAAATTTTCGATCTTTTTCCAAGTTCTTTTAGGGAAATGATGAAAGCTCCAGAAATCACAAGTCACCTACGTGACGCACAAGTCGACGAAGGTAATCGATTCGAATTTACCGCTTATGTCAAAGGTGAACCGGTACCTGAAATACGGTGGTTTAAGGTATGTCATGTTTTTTTAATACAAATTTCTGCATTGGTCAATAATGTAAAATATCAATCTCAATCTCACTATCGTAGTTGGTGTGTCAGACGAAGCAAACTCAAGTTTCTCTTATACATTGCATTTGAATTATGTATTATGCGCTCGATGGAGATATTTCGGGATAAGCATTCTTTTCCACGACTTTTCAATGCTTATCTTTCTAGGACGGTCGAGATGTGAAGGATAATATTGATTACCGTACTGCATTCGTCAATGGGGTTGCTACATTGACCATCGATGAAACATTTGTAGAAGACACTGCCGTTTACACGGTACGTGCTCAGAATGTCGCAGGTTTGGCCGAATCTTCCGCAAAACTTGTTGTCAAATGTAGGTCTCGAAATTATTAAAATTTCAAGTTTTGCGTATGATGAAGTAAAAAAGAAAAAAACATCAATTCCTGGAAAAAACCTAAAAAAAAAAGCATGGTTCAATCCCGATAACGTTTTGGATTTTGTATCCATTTTTCTTACAGATATTATTCAAACATTCTACTATTCTACTACCTTTTAACATTTCAAATTATAATGAGATTATATAGTTTAAACTGTTGGATGAAAGTTTTCGAATTGGCAACCCACCAAAAAATATTGAGAATGAATTTGAAATCTTTGCAAATTTTTAAAATTTCTGAATCTAGGAAATTCTTGGGGATAAATATGGTTTCAATGAAAATGAAAAGTATAAAAATGAAAAGTGGAAACATTTGGACATATGTTGAAATCGATCTAAATGCTATATCAGCTCTGTGCTGCTGTGGTTATGGTTTCTGACAAAAACTAATGAAAGTAACTATTTCATGGATTTTTTTAAAAGCTTTTATAGCTAGGAGCGAGATGGAGCGACAGGTGGAAGAATCATTTAAGCCGCGTTTTATCCGACAGTTGCGCAATATCACCATCACGGAAAATGACGACGCCTTTCTCGATTGCATTATTATAGCCGTTCCTGAACCAAAAGTACCAATTTTTTCCTTTTACTATAAATGAAGAATGCTTACTAATTCCCGTTCATTAGACTATCTGCCAATAATTAACGAATTATTGACAGCCGAACAAATTGAATAGTTACAGTTTTGATGAGTGAGAGATGATTGCAGAAGTGGTTGATAATGTGATTGTAATGATTTGATAATATATAACTGTCGTGATAATTATTACTGCTTCTTTCTTGCTGTGTTTTCGGATTAGAGGTTATCTCTTTCTATTTTATTTGAACTTTTCTTGAGATTTTCGGATATGAATCGAGTGGATTTGCTTGAGCATATTTGAGTCTTTGAAAGATTGGGCTTAGAACTGCCACTGAATCTTTTAACTTTTCTGAAATTGAAAATGATATTACGAAGTAGAAATTTGATTAATTATTGCAGGTGGTTTGGTATAAGGAAGAGGAAGCGATCAAAGAATCGGAGCGTATCAAACTTCAGTTTGAAGGCGATCACTGCTCCTTGAAAGTGAAGAATATAAGGATGAGTGATGCTGGTCTTTACACCGTCAAAGCAATGAACACCGTAGGTGAAGCTACCAACTTCTGCCGTCTAACAGTGCAATCATCCCCGACTTCAAGAAGTACTATGGTGCCACCCTCAACATCTTCCGAGCCAAAGTTTTCATTGATCACACCATCATTTGCACCACCACTTACCAATCAAGTGGTTCGGGAAGGTGCAAGGACTGTTTTTGAGGTTTGTCAATTTTCCTTGTGATTTTGGGTTTTAAAATTTAAAAGGAAGAAAGTGAAAAAGATCAGTATTCACTTGAAACAATGGTATTACTTAGGTACGCGTATTTGGCGAACCACCACCAACGGTTCATTGGAAACATAACGACAGACTACTGTATACAAATCTGGATATGCATACGGAGAGTGATATTAACGGATGGTATCGACTTGTCATTGAAAATACCGCTTCTAAACATTCCGGAATGTATACTGTAATTGCAAAGGTACTGATATCCTTCATAGAGAATGTCGCTGTCTTTTTTTATTGGTACTATCAAATCACATGGAAAAATTGGAAACAGTAATGAATAGAGCTTGAAAACAAATGTTTACTTTCAGAATAAAGCAGGTGAAGCACGATCAGGCGCTACGCTGAATGTGGAATCTCGGCGAATGCCACTGGAACAGAGGGAAACAAATGTTGTTCAAACTTTAGTGAGTTATTAGTCAATTATTGTTTTTTGAATCTTTTTAAATTTCCATTTGATTTAAATGAAACTTAGAAAAATATGTGAATTTTGTCTATAATGAAAAAGTTAATTAAATTTTCCAGGTAGAAGGTTTCTGGAGTGATTCTGCGATAATGTCATCGCCAACGCCACCGCCCATACCTAAACATCGTTATCATTCAGAAATTGAAGAATACGCAGAAAAATTAGTCACCGAAATTGGTAATTTTTATGTTTTGCATCTTTAATACAATGAAACGGTATTAAATTTAAAAATTTCATTAGTGCCAGTACTTCAATATTTCAATTCATGTCTATTCTATCAATTTAAAGCCCTCTTCTCGCACTATTTGTAGGCCTAGGACTCATTTCTAATAGAATTTGCTGCGGAGGATTTGAAGCAATGATAAAGCGTTTTGTTTCATTCATTGTTATCTATTTTCGGTTCCTTTCAAAAGTATGCTCTTACAGAGTTCTTTATGAAATTTATCGAAATTGCTGTTACAGGTTGCAGTCCCACGGCTACTGTGCCGGAATTCATTCGACCATTCCAGAACGAATATGTTGTCGAAGAAGGTGAAAAATTCAAGATGGATTGCTTGATGATTGGTAATCCACGCCCCAAAGTGCGCTGGTATTTCAACAATCAGATCATCAATATTAACTCCAAATTCTGCACGGTAAGTACATATTACAATGTCGATGTAGAAAAAGTATTGCAGAAGATGAACGAGACCTTACTGCCCTTAACATTCTGACTTGATTGGATCAGAAGCATTGAATTTACATGAACATCCTTCTCACCGTTTCATCATACTCCCTGCAATCCTTCACGCTTCAGATTAATAAAAATAGCGATGCTAAAAAAAAATTGATTTCGGTCAGATTTGTATACGATCATTAAATTCCCGAAAGCTTAAAACCCCCAAAAGATTATATAGACATGTGGTATTTTTCCATTTCCACTATTCTCATAAAAACATTAACACCAAACTATAAAACAGGTAATTCGTGCTAGCAGTTATCCTTTGGATTAAGAAAAACTTTTTCATTCCCACTTTTTTTGATGTCTATTTTCTCATTATATTTTTACTTTAGAACTCACTTCCTTTGTATTCCACTACTTTTCAAGAAAAAATGAGACCAGTGATCGCATATAAGAAATGTCCTCTGATGATTAAGAAGATTCTTTTCTTTTTCATATTCTTCGTGCATATTGTTTAATCACTACGAAACAGGCATAATAGATCAGTTCTCAAGCGGTAATTAGCAAACTGAAATATGGAACTAAAATATCAGCGCAATGGTGACAGCGCAGTGGGTAGAAAATTATTAATAAAGGATAAAAAAATGACTTTGTTTGTGACTGTGATTTTGTCCCCTTATTCTTTCTTTTTTTATGTTATGATGTTACTCTAAGTTCAACTAATACTTTAAGAGACTTTAAGAGTTTTGATTAAATTTTATTCTCAAATTAGCAGAATTTATTATTTTTGAACCCTGTTATCCCTATGACAAATAAAAAAGCCAAATTGGTCCTTGGTCAAGGAAAAGTGAGGAAGCACTATCATAGATGGAATAAATTTGTAACTAAATAATCTTCCGTAAGTATACAAATATTTCTAACAAATTTTTAAAAATATATTTTTCATTGAGTACATTTGTATTGGTCAAAATGTTTGAATATTTCTGCAACTAATACTTTAAGTATTTGTTTTAAATGATTTTTTCCAGAGAGTTACAAGTCTAAGAATTACATCAGCCGTACTTTGCTTTTTTGCTATTTTGAGGACTGTCATTTCAGTACCGCATGTCGTTAAACTTTCAACAAAAGAATGAACTTATTTCTAATGAGTTGGAAAGATTTTTTTTCTACTAAATCAAATTTTTACTAGACTTTTAGTTTTCCTCCAAACACAGAAGAACACAGAAGTATATTTCTCGAAATAAACAAAATATTAGTATTAAAATAATATAATTGCAGTATTATTCTGAAATACTAATTCTAAATCAAAATTCGAAATTTGCCCATCTACAGTTTTCATGAAACAGTTAACTTTTAGTTCGATCTCCCCTAAAATCCCCTGAGACTACATCAGAATTCAGTTGAGGAACATTTCAGTTGTCAAACATTGGTGACACGTATTCGGCAATATTGGAACCGGCTCGTTTGGATCATGCCGGTGTCTACAAGATGACGGCAGAGAACATACGAGGTGAAACGGAATCTGTATTTATAGTGCGTGTACTACCTCGATCCCTGAAACCTACCACAGTTGAGGTTAGCGACGTTACACCATACTTTTTCAAGATATTTAACAATTTATCTTTCGTGCAGATATACGTATCTAAAATATTTAAAATTTATCTTTTAAATCATTTAATTATTTAAAATTTGAATTCATTTAAAATCATTTAAAATTTGTCACTCTTTGGGAAATAGAAAAATGACCATTTTTAATTTGACAAATAAAGTCGAAGTTTCCAGTATTTTTTAAAGTATTTTTTACGTCGTTTTTATCATAATTAGCTGTCGTCTGCAGCATGTTCATGTAACCGAAGAGTACGGCGCTTATGAGTATGAGCAACGAGTACCCGATGAAAAGTTTTCACAACAGGTCTATTTTGATTTCAAAAAAGTAAACTGAAGAAAAAATTCCTGGGAAGAAAATAGAAATTTTCATAGTGTGAGAATTAAAGGAACTGAAGGAGGAGGGCATTATTTACAGAGGAGAAAGGAGACTAGTATGTAGTTTCGGCCTTTCAAATTAAATCTAACATAATTACAACTATTCTGAAAATCTATTTCTCATTGCTCGTTCTTCCATTAGAACTTGCGTTATATAAAAATTGCATCTTTGATTCAAACATTTTTCAGTTTTTTTTTTTTATTCGGAATAATTATTTTAGCAAAAGAATTTGAAGAAATCAGCTTATAAATTGTGCTATTATTCTATGGATGTATATCCTACCTTTAAATCTGTATTTTAACGCTTTTCTAATTTAACATTTGAAAATGACAGGGCCATCCTCTAAAATACGTTACTCATTAAAGCCATGTCCAACGAGCACTCATTCGCTCAACTTGTCTAGCCATTAGTACTTTTTCTTGGCTGGTTAAGAAAACCGATGAATAATATATCTTAATGCTTGAACAAGTATGTTTGTTGTTCTGAGAGCGTTTACTATTGTGGTCTCATGAAGACGAGTTTAGCCAGAGCTTTGGCTACTTCCTATGAATGTTTGAAGTATCTTCTTACGAAATCTTACATTCAAGTCTTCTAACATATTCTTTTCCTCTTTCACCTAACTTTAGTTTCTCACTTTCTGGACGCAGCAATCAGGCGATGTCGTGGTAAAACCTGATTGAAAATGCCATGCCATATATTGGCACATAAAAGCTGAGCGGCTCAGAAACTATAAGCTTCTGGCGAAGATGTGTAACTGGGTTCCTCTAACCGGGCAGACTCCTAACCGAAAATGCACAACTACTGAGTCATAGTAACTTTACTGTAACACTGAAAATCTATTAAGAATAAATCACATTATACTAACGTTGCTTTACTTGATGAATTTGAATATAATTAAAACTTGTGCTACTAAATAGGAATCTGAAATTAAATATACATTATCAAAATGAAATAAATGAGATGAATTGTCTTCTTAAACAGATCCTAATTTCGCTTTTGGATCAGAATTATTCGAAGTTAATTGAAAATTTAGAGATTTTAAGGGATTATTTTTTTCAGCTGGAGTATATGAATGGTAATTTGAGGATGCGTGAAGAGGACCATCGTCGTCTAGTGGCCAAACAACATTCCACAAGACCTCTCTCTCCCCCTCCGGCAAAGAAACAACAATTACAGACAATACATTCCCAGCAGGTAGGGTTTGGTTTCGAAGTGTATTGATGGATTAACTGAAAAATAGGTCTAAGGTAATCATAATCGAATGTATCTTTTTATCATTTTCATCGATGATGCCATTGGATTCCTTGGCATCATTTTTTACATTCCTCTCCACATTTCTGATTTATTTTTTCACGAACTTAAATAATCAAAAAGCTGCTATTAGTTTTTCATCGAATTTTATCCCAAAATTTTATGGCGACTTGCTTAAATTTACTGGAGCCATAAATCTGAGCAAGTCATCATAAAATTTTGAGATGAAATGGATGAGTTGTCACCTTCACCAACTTTTTCTTTCAACTCATTTGACGTTTCCTTATTAATTTAAAGATGTCAATTATGATTTTAACAATATTTCATAAGATTGACAGGAGCAGTTTTTAGGAATCGATGCTACTTAGAAGTCCTGAAGTTGCTTCATGATTTTTAAATAATTTGATCAGAAATTCTAAACAAAGTCGATTACATCAGTTTGTGTAGGAACATTATCTCTTAACTTAATCAGAATAAAAACAGAGATAGGAAGATGAATAAGTTGTGGATGAATGGATCTGGAATTAGATGGATACAAGGGCGTTTATTCTGTTAATTTTTCATGCCAACTGATCACCGTGATAATTTTAAAAACTGAAACATAATATTCAAACTTTCTAACTTATTTTTATACACGATTCATATTGATGATTGTTTATGTGTTATTAGTCCTAAATGCTTAACTATCTCAGATCAATCTTAACTTTGAGATCATATTTCCTAGTTTTGACTTTTTTTTTCAGTTCAATTTATTTGTAGATATTAGTAATGAAGTCACCCACCCAGGAAATTCAGTAAATATGATGTTTCTTCATTTTGTTAGCTTTTCCAAAGACCCGGTTTTTTTCTTTAATCAGCAGCTTTAATATTAAATTGTACCAGTTTTTTTTTCGACCTTGACATTTTAGACTCATAGTAAGTTGTTCTGGTAATATGCAAATAAACCTGATAATTATTTTCTTAAAGTTTTCATTTTCTCCTCACAATTCCAAAGATTCAATTAATCATTGAATCTGCGTCATCAGCCCATTACTGCTGATTGTTTTACTTAATGTTAACGACGATTAGATTAAAAAGTATTTATGAATGATATACAGTCAATTATTTTCTGCAGCAAATTAAAATCATGAACAGCATACTAACGCATACGGTCGTATAAATTTACTATTTGTTACCAGAGATGCATAATTTTTCACTTTTAGCAAAATTTATCAGAGCGTTATGATATTGAAGAGAACCGACAACTTGGTCGACCACCGCATTTTACGCAAACTTTAGTATCTGCAGTAGCTGCTTGCGGCGATGAAACTAAATTCCAAGGGATTGTTATTGGTAAAAGAATCTCAGCATTTTCTTTTTTCAGCTTTATGCTGAATTGATTATTCTAAGTTAAAATGTTCGAAAGATAAAGTAGTTTTAATATGAATACTATATTTACATAGGAAAGGATGTATTTGTGAAGCCATGCGTGAATTTAGAATGACAATATATACTCTTTATTAGTGATGAAGTCTAACAATTTCTCCAAGTTTAAATGAACTTCAGCTTTTCGAGGATAAAATCCGCCTTGAATAGGCTTGTTTCTATCAATTTTGATATTTTTGCGATGTATAAAATTGGAAAAAAGTTTTATAGTGATTATAATGTATGGAAGGAGTTTAATAAGGAAATGAAATCTTTGATAATTTACGAGCATCTTTAACTATTTCTTTTAATATTAGCAAGCTTGCATGCTATCAGAACTTTACGGTTTCATTTTCTTCTTAATTAAGCAATATGGTTACTTCTCGGGATGCCCCAATAAGATTCTACACGACATTCTTTCATTCTTTTCACCGTTTTTTTTTTCAAATTTTTAACAAGCTACTGTTGTGTGTAAACTTCCTCTTTCTACCGTCAATCTTAAAACACAGGTAGATGGTGAGACTGGGCGATCATGATCGCTTCAACTTTCAGAATTATTGTTAACAAAAATTAAACATTTGGTACTACTACATATATTCTATTTATAATATATATTCTTTCTATTTATAATATCAAGCTGAAATCCTTAGTTTCAGTTCTGATACATTTCACTCAATGCAATACTTTAAGGGTGGCCTACTCCTGAAGTTACTTGGACGAAGGATGGTGTTCCAATATCCAAAGCCACTAATCCAGAATTAATTTTTTCCAACATAGGTGGTCATGTGTCATTGACTTTTCCTACTTCACAGCGTGAACATTCCGGCAAATATATGTGTACCGCGAAGAACTCGTCCGGTGTTGCCACATCAAGTGCCCAACTTGTCATTAGGCGTATGTTGCAACTTATTTATTACTCTTTACTTACTTGAGATTCAATTTGGCAAATGTATATTTCCTGATGTAAATTCAAAACATCAGTATTAAACGTCACCCCAAAAGGGGGAGTCAAGCTTATATGCAACAAATCTTTTATTCGATTCAACTCATTTTTACTTGCTTCCATTATTTACAAATCAATTATCATTTTTAAATTAACTGAATGCACTTTATTTATACTAAAACTAACTCTTCAGTTTTTATTTTTGAATCTGTTTAAATCCTTTCTTTTAAAATTTCACTATGCTACATCACTTGCTTTTTAATTTGATGCACGAATTAGTTTTAGCACGGACTGTAGCACCTGATTTTGTACGGCGTTTGATTAGCGAGGAAATCGCAGAAGGTGATGAATTGAAATGGACTGTTCAAGTAACCGGCGATCCAGTCCCATCGATAACTTGGATGAGAAACGGCCTTGTTATTCCACATTGTGATGAAGTTCGCCTCACTGATGTCAGTCACAGTTTTTTTTTCTATTTTGTAGTAGCATATCAGAAAAATCTATCCTTTAAGCAAAAGGTGGAAGTTGCATTGCGATTGATACTATAATTAGATTTACTGTATTGCAAAACTTTGCTTTGCTCGGACAGAGTCTCAGCATCTTTTAGGTTCTCCTAATTTTATAAGGTAAAATAAGGTGCTCTTTAGGAGGGTAATGGCATACATTCAATGGTTATTGTTAAAGTTGAAATGGCGGACAGTGGACAGTTTACTTGTCTTGCCGAAAATATTGCCGGTGAAGCTCGTAGTACTGCCGACCTTGTCATACGACGTGCTGGCTCTGAACCAGGCAGTTATTTCCACGTGACAAAGGTATTTTTTACTTTTTTCCGAACTTCGAGCCATCGAGGTTTGAAATTTTTTTATCCAGTTACAAAATCAAAAAAGGTCGGATTCAGAATTTTCGGTCAAGTTCAAAACTATTAGTCCTATCTACCGATGCTTTATCTTGATTTAAAAAACCTCGAGAATGTGGTTAGATTACTGCATAAACAAATCATCTCAGTTAAGAGGAATGCTGTTTCATTTGGGTAAACACCTAGATTTACACTTATTTCAAATATCAAACAAATGGATATTAATTGTAATACTTCTTTTTCCTATGTTGTTAGCTTCTAATTTCCTCTGTCAACTTTTTCCATTTGGTGTTTGCGGAATCCGATGTTCAGGAATGTATTCTGAAGTTGATTGGAATCGGACAAGAAATATATCTTTATCATTCTATAGAGCTTGTAGGTTGCAAAAAAAAAATCAAATAAACTTTATTATTTGTGAGAAATAAAACATTTCGGTATTACAGGTAACGCAAGAGAAGAAGGTGAAGGGCGAGGAAGTGAATCGAAACGAAAGTTTTTCAATTGAAAATCCACGCACATCAACAGGCTAAAATTGCATTTTTTAAAAATATGTGCCGCTGGTGCTCCATTACATTGCTAGTTTGCTTAATTTCTTTTTTGTTACATACTTATCTCTCTCGAGTCTTTTGTATTATTGATGCTTTCACTCTGATAAACTTCCGAATTTTTTTTATAATGAGTCCTGATGTTTTGTTTGTTGAAAAATAAGTCTACAAAACTTCTGACAGACTACAGTGAATGAGGCATTATAAATGCTACCCAATAAAAGGTACCCAATCGTTGCAAAGAAAAGCTGCAAATTTGATTAGACATTGCTAGACAAGCTGTTAACAAAATAGGATATTTTTAGATATATACCGGTGGCAGTAATGTTTTGCAAAAGAGATAAGCATTAATGAAAGTGCTATGTAGTTGAATGAAATTTCGTGTTTCGCAACTATTCAGTTCATTTTTAAGCTTAAACTTCATGGCCTATGTTTATGACAAAAGAATAGGAGAAAAAGAACTAAGTGAGTGATTCATAAAGTTTCTTTCTAGTGGGATGTGACTGTCTGTGGAAACTGTACCCAACCATCAGCGAAACCGATGTTATGCAAAGGACTATTCCAGAAAAAATTGTCATCCGACTCTCGAAACTTTTCGCTAGCGTTCGTCGTCGTGTACTGCCACAAATGAATACTGAATAAGATGTTTCCCATTATGAACTTGGAAATTTCATCATATTCGATTTTAATAAATACTAAAGTATAACATACAATTTGGATGCTTGCCGATGACGTAATACGGTTGCGCACTAATTTCTGGATTCAGTTCGAGGATATAATCCTTGAAATGCTTATTGGTCAGTGTTAAATTTAATTTATCGTGACATATGAATTTCTGCTTCAACGGAGCACTCATCATCACTTCTTCCGACGAAAATTCGACCGAATGTCCTTAAAAACTCCCTGGCGTGTTTCGATATTCAAAATTTTTTGTGATTCCTTCGAGAAATTCAAAGCTCAAAAACGAATTTGTGATAGGGAAACAAGCACGAATTAGTTTTGCATAGGCTGAACTTACTGGAATAGGATTCAGAGTAGGAGACCATCTTCAACTGCCACCGAAGCACTTCCAGTTGATTTACTGGATCTTTAACGTGAGCCTTGAAAGAGGTTTCGACATTTTTTATGGTCACTTTTTGGGTCAGCCGAGAAAAGATACAAGTTTTGGCGCAAAATTATTTCAAAAGACATCAACCTAAAGTTGTGCTTTGTTAAACGAATCGAAGAAATTATCGCAAAAACTTTTACCACTCCGAAGTACAAGGTAAGTTGCTTCCTACGTCTCCCCTTTTTCCAGTTTGCCTTAAATTCTGCCTTACTGCTGTTCCCGTTACTGCCGGCACAGTATCCACTCAATTTCACTTTTGGTGATGTTAATTCGGGTACCTGAATAGATATTTCAATCTAAAGCAATATGGATGACTTAAAGTTCAGTGCTATGCTATAATTACGAAAAATTAATGTTAAGAAAAACAAAAAATTTTGTCACTTTTCTAGTTATTTTAGGTTTTCATTCTATTGTTTAATATTCTTCACTATGTGCTTAACAAATATTTAAAGCATTCACTACCTTAGTTGCAATACGTGTACCATTTATGTTGAAGTTGTATAATTGCGCTGAGAATTTTAGCAACAAGCACGGTACGCCATACTGGTCTTCGAGACCAAATTCACCACTTTCATTATTTTTCAAAGGGAAGTAATCACAATAAACGATAATAACGTCTAGAAGTATTGCAGAATTTCAATTCACAATTAATTCATAAACAATAAAGGCTATTTACATAATAGAAATAGGTCGGTCAACAACCCACTTATTTTGATTTTTTATTCAATAGTTTAATTTTTAATATATGTTTTAACCTCTGTACAAATGCAAGCAGTGCTTGCCACATTGTCATCAATAATAATTAATATCTTACTATTATTGATATGGACATTTAAAGTAAGTTGCTTCATAATCAGAATGTGATCTATCAGAATGATTAAATCATAAATTCCCGGTTATTCAATTCAACAATCTAATAATAATTTTCAATTCAAATATCGAATGGCAAACCTATGCAAATGAGGAAAGTCAGTAGTGAAATTATGTTTGACATCGGTTTTGGAAGAAAAGACAAAGAATAAGAAGTAACTAAAATGAAGGGATGTAGAATGAAGCAAAACAAAAGACAAATCTTGATATATTGATCTGAAGGAGGAATTGTTCCTTTAAAGCACTTATGAGACTCATTTAAAGCACTTCCAAATTCGTTATCAGAAATTTGTGCATTACTCGTACACAAACCATGCAGATTCCATTTTATATTTACAATATTGATTTAAACATCAAATTCTTCCTTACATGCCAATTTTCAATAATACATCATATGCCTTTGATAATATGAATTAGGTATAACATGATAATAATTATTATTCCTTGATAAGAAATTTAAAAAAAATCTATGACAAATATCCATTGGAAACGAAAATATATTTTTTATAAGGATATTTTATTTTATAAATTTTATTTTACAAGGACGATATTTTTATAAGGACGACAGGATGCTAATAAAGACAGTATGATGCTTTTAGGAATATCATGAAGCACATGTAGGTTCATAGTCTATATCATTGTTAAGCAGCCTCATGTTATCAATAACAAAATGGGGACTCATTTGAGAAAATTTCGCTTGAAAAACTTTAACATCCGTTTGACAACTCATTAGGAATATTTTCCTTTCGCTATTAATTTACTGATGTGATGTCTGATTATTGCAAAACTAGCAAAAGTATGATGATCTTATCATTATCATTCTTGCAGTGCATTGCCCCTCAAACACTAAGGGTTTTAATAGCATTATTAACAAAGAGACCACCATTATCACTGCATAATTGATTTATGTCATTGCGGAGCGTACCGAAAGGTCCCATATCTCAGATGTTATTCACAAATTTAGCATCATTCAATGAATATGTTAATAACAAAGAAAAAGGAAATTGTTCATGTTTGACAAGACAGATTGTCATTACATTGAGCCACTCAAATAAAGTTCCCTCTTTTGAAACTTCAATTTCAAATTAATCAGTCGATACTTCTTCACCTTATCTCATCATCATGGTTAGGCTTCGAGAATGAAGATTTAGGATATGTTTTACTCCGCAGAGTTATATGCTGCAAACACTACAAATGTGATCTTCCTTCCAGCCTGTGCAGTGAATTTTCTTTTTTTTTAAATCCACTTAATTTGTGCTGATAACTCTGCAACAATACATATTTTTGAATTCGCAAAGAACTTATTATGAGTTATCATATGCACTGCATACATATCAAAAAGGAAGTGGATGAAACAATACTGAACTCAGAATTAAAAGCTGACAACTCTCGTGATTTCACCGTTAATATATATCATAATATTAAATTCATTGATAAAGAATATAATCAGAAAAGACATGAATTTCTTTGTAGATGTACTATTTAATTAATTAAATGTGTCAATAATAGAAGAACTGCTCAATGTAGTAGATGAATCAGTGGTCCTAACCGATACTGATCCAAAATTCGATGGTTTTTTTGTCAATTTATCTGAATCACTTCCCATCGATGGAATCACTGATAAAGATTCGCCTTCATCATTCTCAAACTCTTCATTTCCGTAACTGATTTCGTCATCTATGGACTGAAATCTACCTTACGTCACTCCATAATAATTTCTCATAATTTAGAAAATTTATTGAAAGAGCCGATGTAACTAAAGTTAACTCGTTTACATAATTAATTTGTGCAAGATAGAAATTAATGAGAGTTGAAAAACCGGATGGCTTCTATAACAACCTTTGAACTCGCTATCCAAGTCATCTTATTCATTTCAATATTGAATACACCAATATCTCTGAGTAATTCAGTGATTGCTTGCTGTAAATTCGCCTACAATTTTTCACTTATACATTAACAGATTTGTTCAAATTTAGACATCGAGCGCTTATATAATTTGATTTTTGAAGTTATTAATATTCTTTCTTTTCCTCCCTTTGGAAAATATTAACAATTACTCAAATTCCCATAAAAATTATGCTAATTTCAACAGTCTTTACTAACCGAAAGGTATGCTTTTTGAAAAGAAATAACATACCATTGGAAGGGTCAAGTTTTCTAGAATGTTTCTTGAAATACAGTCCTGGATAACACTGAAATAAGTGAGAGCATTAGCACTTTCCTACTGTAGGATTGGGCAGGCCTAGTGTTGGCAATTGATGCCTATATTTTTAATTGCTATTTACAAAAATCATTGTAACTCTATGATAGAAGAATATTAGTCATACCTATCCGTGTAAACGCCACACTGGATGATATCATCAAGAATGAAATTCTTGAACTGATCCAATTTCTCTTGCATTTCTTCGTCGCTATTGCCATAAGCGCAACTTCGTGTTTGAGATGGAATTTCCGACTCAAATGAGTTAAAAACTTTCTGCAACACAATTCCAATCTAAAGAAAATTTCACCACTATTTTATTTAATAAATCAAATCGTTAGTCGTTTATATCTGAATTGCTGAAAACTATGCTCTTTTAAAGTTCGAGTAAAGTAACTATTGAAGTAAATATTAAACACCTTTGAATCCGGGATTTCTCAGTAGAATGCAATAGAAACATGAATGATTTTCATACCTTTTTAATCATGATATTATAAGAGTGAAAATGAAATTGACAACCATACTTGGTGATTTTACTTCTCATAAGGTATATATTATTATAATCAATCACAAAGCCACTGAACAAAATTTTTAAAAAGAGAAAAAGAAATGCAATCAAGTTTGTCAATGTAATGTTACAATACTTATACAAAACAAAATAAGAAAACTTAAAATAGTGATGAAAATAAACAGGCCTTGCTTCGCTGTTGATCATGTTGCTGCAGTTGATTATTTTTAGATTGTATAACTACTGACCGACCTGATCGATTAGTGTTCGAAAATACTGTCTTGAAACTTGCTGAAGATACCGGTGAGTCCTTACTGCTTGTGTCCTGCTTCGTAAGTAAATAAGGGCGGCTCTGCCTCGAAAATTTACTCCATAGTCGATTTTGACAACTCTGAGCTTCATTATTGAGCTGGGATTAACTTGTTTCACCACATCAATTTAAAAATCTGCCTTAAAGTTCTCTAGTTTTTAAAACTGCATTATCATTTAAAAATTGCAAGTGATCGATAGATCAATTCATATTATACCGATCCAGGATCTTGAATTTCTTATACCTAATTTCAGCTTCAAAAGGAAAAAAGCTAAAAATATTTGATTTAGACATCAGGAAAAAGTTTTACGAATTATGTTATAAAATCACCTTATCGCTAGTTTGTCTTTTAAAGTCAGCCGATTGTGATCTTCTTTGGGCAAATGGTATATAATGATAACCTGAAAAATCCATGTTTTCAATTCATTATTTCATTCGTTACACGATGTATGCCATATAAACCATTTAAAGTCTTTGAAGTATTAACTATTGTCAAAAATTTTAATATTTTTTTTGTCTTCATTTGTAGAAGTTCCACTAAAAAAAAAATTTCCGAAATGAGGAACACAAGCTATTGATACCGTCTCATGGTTTTCGGAGACGGAGGTACATACATTAAGTTTTGTGTCACAAAGTCTTAAGTAAAAGAAAAAATCGCAAGCGGCTTTCGATTGATAACTTTTAAAACAGAAGAAATATTAAATTTACTTGGTAACTCACTTTTAGGACTGCAGTAGAATGATTTGGGTGTCGAGGAGTCTACTCGAGGACGCCTTCTGTTACTATGCATATCGATAAATCATATTTCCTGACAGAAGCAGCTTCGAAGAAACTAGAATCTTAGCTATTGAATGTTTTAAATGTTGCAAACAGCAGGTTCATAATATTTTGTTGAAAGGGAAAAACAAAATATGATATGAAGGATTATAAGAAGTGAAGCAACATTTTGCAGATTATTCCGTTACCTTGGATACGAGACAATGACAAGCAGTTGATATCGCCTCGGGAAATGATTCGCAATTAAGGCTTGGCATCGAATTTCATTTAGTAACAACACAAATCGCTTCAATTGAAAACTTCAGACAAAAACATTTGAAGCAAGTCAACTTTTATGCTTTCTGAAAGTTAATAATTGTCAAAATGATTCGTCAAAAAATTTTGAAAATTTATTCGGGAAAGGGTTTAACAAAGCCAACAGCTGTGATTTTAAGTAGTAGTAGAATTATGATACCAATAAAATGGATCAAATAATATAATTAGAAAATTATAAAAAGTGAACATGATCAACCAAAGTAAATATCATATAACACCCATTTTAGTTTCAAATTGATAATTAAAGAAAAAAGTGAGTCGGCTGGGATTACAAGTTCAAATTCGAACTCAACTCGGGAAGGATCATATAAGGATATTTACACAGAATATGAAATTTTGCGCAAGGAATATACAAAATAACTTCCAACTCAATTCATATTATTAGTTTTGCAACAATTGTTTTGATAGCAAGAAAAAATTGAAGTGAAAATTTTTATAGAGCCTAAGGATAAGATAAATTTTCAATTTCACCAATTCGTATTGCAATCATCGGATTTTTAATTTCAATCAATAGGCATTCATTACTTTGGGTTAACGGAAAACTGATTAATAAGCTGAATGAGTCGTTAAATAGTTATGATTGCAATTTTTCAATATAAACTAGAATTTTAACCTCTGTCTTTGCTATTTTTCACTTCTCTTATCCAGCCAATCTGAAAATCATTCTTTCAACTGAACCATCCCCAGAAGAGCTAAAAAAGTTTCTTTTTTAATGCTGCAATTTAACCTTCTAATCATTGCAGAAGTGAATGACTCTCAATTTAAGAAATTCAATTTATTTATTGCGCAAATTTATCATAAAAGAAAGAAGAAAAGCGTTTATCTCTCATTTTTTGCCTTAAATCTGTCAGAATCGGTGGATCACTCCTGCAATTGTAAGCGATTTTAAGATATATTAGCTTCTTTTTTTGGTACGAATATTTATTAAAGCAACTTTAGAGGTCGATGGCAGACTTGGCAGAAGCAGTAGTTCGGGGTGACATCTTGGTTGACGAGATAGATGTTATTGAAGCAGTAGAGAAAGGACGGCTTAGCGCAAGTGACGGTGCTCGATTTAGTGCTGTTTTGGAGGAGTATTCCAAGTTACACAGAAGTATGCACTCCTTTCTTTCTACTTTTTCTTTACCTAAACTAAATTGCTGAAGTGATTAGTTTTAGGATTTATTTAAACTTGAAATTAATCCTCTATATTGTTACTTTATTATTATTTCTGCTTCTTTCAAGTCATTTTATCATTATGCGTTAGAATCCAGAACTGGACTGATATCTGCATTTCCTGGTACACCCTATCAAAAGAGACCTATAGTGCGGATTGTTGACCAACCTTAATTCACCCGTTAGTTGAGCTAGCAGTCAAATACTATAATGTGAGAATTAACCAATACCTTCTACTGAACATTAATGCAGAAAGCCAGAACTTAAAGAACCATTTCCGATTCTGAATTCATAGTTACAGTGGAAAGGATTGCTTTAGTTGAAATCGAATGGCGGGTGCCATCCTGACAGCTTTAAAACAGAATATCGAAAGTTTCTGAGAGAAAAGAAACTCATTTGTCGAACTCGAAATCGTCCCTTGATATGCTTGAAGTAATTTAGAAAATTTGGAAATGTAATTAATTTTTTGAGAAAACTAAACTCAAACTTGACAATTAGAATCTTCGGATTCACATGGAGAATGTTTGACATCAGCACAAGACAAACCACCTAAACCAACCAAATGGGATGAAGTATTAGTGGATG
>NW_018108220.1:80861-104166 GCF_000183805.2 Loa loa | reverse complement strand
CCAACCTTAATTCACCCGTTAGTTGAGCTAGCAGTCAAATAACTATAATGTGAGAATTAACCAATACCTTCTACTGAACATTAATGCAGAAAGCCAGAACTTAAAGAACCATTTCCGATTCTGAATTCATAGTTACAGTGGAAAGGATTGCTTTAGTTGAAATCGAATGGCGGGTGCCATCCTGACAGCTTTAAAACAGAATATCGAAAGTTTCTGAGAGAAAAGAAACTCATTTGTCGAACTCGAAATCGTCCCTTGATATGCTTGAAGTAATTTAGAAAATTTGGAAATGTAATTAATTTTTTTGAGAAAACTAAACTCAAACTTGACAATTAGAATCTTCGGATTCACATGGAGAATGTTTGACATCAGCACAAGACAAACCACCTAAACCAACCAAATGGGATGAAGTATTAGTGGATGAAGTAGATTTCATCGAAGCACTTAAAACTGGACGAATTAGCAAGGATGATTGTCACATAGCATCTATTAATAAAGGTAAGTGACTGCTGCACAATTCATCAGAAGTTTTTAATCTCGACTTTTTAAATGATCAAATTAACAACGGCGAACAAAATAGTACTTTTCATTTCGCAAATCCTTCTAAAATTTAAACGGCTAACCAATATCCTTTCCCAGCTGATTTGTAAAACGGCAAGATAGCAAGACAGTTCGCAATCATTTTCATCTAAATGCTTGAAACAAGCAATTGTAGAAATCCTCGAAGACTCAGGTGATGTTGAAGAAGCAAAAATAAGTTTCCACGACGACATCCTGACCGATGACGAGAAAATGTCGGATGTATCATCTATTGATATCCTCATTTAATGACCGAAATGCGAATTGCAATATCATCCACAAATGCTTGCAATCGCTGAATTAAACCAACCCACGCATATTTCGAACCAATAGCATCTAAAAGAAACACTGTTGCCAATATCTGGAGCAAATCTGCTAAAACAGTCCCAAATATCTCTTGATCTTTATTTTCGTTGGCGACCAAATAATATATTTGGTACTAAGTAGCTCAGAAAGCATTTCGCATTTCCCCAATGATGAACTAGGAAACTACGAATTATATTCAGTAAATTGATTCATTTCCAGACTTCTGTCACTTAAATTAGGGAGCAACAAAATTAGTCATCCAAATTCAAACACGTGTTGTAGTTTAATCAAATCCAATTTATTTTGGAAAAAAAAGTTCCTACAAAGATAAATGAAGTATATGTTTAAAGGTCTGCAGATGGTCAGAAAATCACTGATCCTAATAGTGTAGGATAATTTTACATTAATTAGTCTTCTTGGTATAAAATTAATCATACATTCCAAAGATATAAAATATTATAGTAAGAGCACAAAGTGAAAAAGATCGCAAGGAGAAAAACAAATGCCAATATGATTGCTGATAAATTTGATTACTGGTTTAGAGCACAACAGATTATTAGTATGTTATGTCCTCTATACAAACAATCAAATGACTGTTTTTTGTAAAGCAAAACAGACTAATCTCAAAATGAACATATTCCCGCCACAACCAGAATCTTTGTTGGAAGCAAAATACAGATAAAGAACCTTGAATACTAATCCAAGCAAATTATGTAAACTTCACCATGAAAAAAAGTGGATAAGAAGCACATCGTTTAACACCGCAATACGCACGGCCACTTTAATATGTAGAGGATAAACGTCCCATCACCATGAAAATTTTCAGGAGAAAATCTCGAGAAAAAAGTGAGAAGTATATCCACAGTTTGCCAAAAAATAGAAATTCATCTCACCACTTTTTCCATTACAAGTATAAACAAATTCCATAATCTCCCAACCAAAATCCCCTTAGAAAAATTTTTTTGTAAGAATATTATAGCATATGATAGTACAGAGCTCGCGTTTTTCTACCAAAATGTCCAGTTAAAATTTGGCCTAGGGGAAAATTATTGAAAAATAGTAACAACTGTAAAGCGAATGAACTGAAAGATAGCAAGCATGAAAGTTGAGAAAAATCCAGGCAAATAACCTGAATTATGCAGCAATTCAGCTGAAAGACATTTTCTGATGGTTACGAAAACGATTCCCATATTACATAATAAACAAACAGATGATTAAACTATCCTAAGCTGTGCCAACTTGCTATAATATGTAAAAAGTACTAATAATTTATGCAGACAAAATGGATGCTGCTTTAACTCTTCATTATAGCTATCAAACATTTTCGATCTATTGATTTACTTATGAACTATTTCATTTAAGTCATTTGCAGAACCAAAAACAGTATATGGTGATGTAAGACATGCTTAAGTAGAAACATCACTCGCGTTATACGAAAACTTTCTTTCATATACGACTCATTGGCAACATTGAGTCACATATGAAAAAACAATTTCGAAACACAAATTTTCAAACATATAATGAATCCCTTAATGCCTAGCTACTATACTTACTTCACCTTAATTTCTTGCTACTTCGTCTTAATTTTCGATTCAACTAGCTGTATGATATCCATTACTGTAAAATATCATGAAGGTAATTAACGCCGAAACGGAAATCCCCAGCAACCAAATATTATCCAGCAGCGCTCAACACAACATTTCGAAAAGGTCAGACAGACGAATACAATATGAAGCAAAAGACTGCTAACAAAACATTGGTAATCTTCAGAAATGAAACGAAAGAGCAGCAATCAGATAAACACACGTTGAGCTTTAAACTGGATAAAATAGAGTGTCGACCTCATCACACGATAACATCACACTTGAAAACAAGTCAAATACGGTGAAAACTCTTAAATATGGCTAATGTTCACGAAAAAATAAGAATAACAACAGATAAAGCGAATAACAAACCTAACAATTAAAAAAAGTTATAAGAAAAATAAGACACTTGGTAAATTACTTCTTCCCTCTACCCGGACGGCCAGTACCAATCGTCCTATCAATTTCAAACGATGATTCTCCATTCACTGCTGATTCCGCTCCTTGAACTACATCACTATTCCTCTCAAGTCTCCCAGTTCCATTTTCTGTTAAGAATAAGATAAAAATCTATCAGTGGCTAACTACATAATATTTAAAAGATCAATTAAATCAAGAATCGAGTAGCAATATGAGAATTATTCAGCTAAACAAGTGACAGCGTTAAGTCTATATCCTGAAAAAAATTGGGAAAACTCACAAATTCAAAAAGGTCTTGTAAACTTAAATTTACATCTAATATTCAATTGTTGTCCAAAATTTCAAAGCATCACCTTTACTATATTCGACTGATGCCAAATTTGAGATAAAAGAAACATACCACGATGCATATAACTAAGACGACATTCACTACGATTAACAATCCTGGATCCCTGTTCGAAAGCATGAAGAATGTCAACTTCATCAACCAAAACTCTATTCCAACCGTTTTCATCATGTAAAATATCACCAAACTCTTCGACATCATCTACCACACGCTGAGGAATCCAGGTATCACCTGCGAATTTCAAAATAAAATGCAACTTTCAGTATATGAACTCAGAACACTCTTCAAATGAAGTCAATATATGCAATAAAAGGATATTTGATGCAACACTACTGCGAATAATTTATTCTCACGCTGCAGATTACTGAAATTACTAATGCTTAGATGCTTACGAAATTTGAAAAAAATATAAAGTTCTGAAATGTCAATCAAGACTCTCGTACTGTCAACGACTTCTTCCCAAAACTAACCATTGCTTCGGCACCCCATGATGTGTAAATCATTCCTATTAATACGCCCCCGTTCAACAGCATGAACAAAATCGACTTCATCCACTAATACATTGTTCCATGTATGCTCATCATCGCTTCCTGTAGCTCCATTTGCATCCCCTAGCTCAATATCATCTAAATTTGGTAGTGGATCTGAAAAAGACAATTCGAAACTCATGTTAACAATAACCAAATATCACTGAATACGAAATGTAGATGTCTGTAAACTGTCTGCGAACTTTCATATTTAGGCCTTTTTTAGTTGCATAGAAAGTTCCCATAGTCAAAATTAATGTTTTATATATTGCAAATCTTTTTCTTCAATGAATGGCTATATCCGCCAGATTCCAACTTCTCATAAACGTATGCATGTGATAAACTAATAAAATATGTCATCATCAATAAATAATAAATTTATTTCGAAAGATTCTTTAATTTGAAAAAAAATACCTGCACGATTAACTGCAGAGCCATTTCCGCTACTCTGCCGTCGAGAATGTTCAATAACCAATGGACTAAACCGGGCAGTTTCAATTTCACTCAATTTTCCAGAGTTCACAGCATTCAAGGCATCTACCTCATCGACAATAATGTCACCACGACTTACAGCTTCTGCCATATCGATCAAAGGCATCTTGCACAATTATCTTCTCTTAATCTCTAAAGCAAATCATCTAATATTTTTCAATTTGTGAAAGAAATTGAAGAGCGCATTGGAGGCGTAATGGGTTTTGAAAAGGGAAGACGGTAGAGTGCAAGAGAATGAGGAAATACAAAATAGATGTACCAACTAAAATTATTTAGAACACATTCCATTAATGTGGGGATTTGATTTTATCACACAAGCACGATTCTCATTTTTAGAAAGTTTACGATAGAACATATTAAATGGTGATGGCAGATGCTCTTTCAACATATAAGTGAACAAAAAGGAGCTCAAAAGCATGACAGTTTCATTGAGAGTGAAAAATTCCTGCACTCCCTTCAGTCTTCGAAAATCTCCCTTGACAGAAAAAATCCATCCCCCCGGTCTTCCGACCAACAAGAACCCTTATATTGTGCCACAACAACGCTCAACCATACAAAAACCCAGACGAATGGATAAATTTAACGCGGCCCAACAATGACTTCCCCTGTGTCCACGCCGACGACTCACCCAGATAATAAACGAAACAATTAATCCCCCCTCAAACTTTTAAAACTAGAAGAAAACTCTAACAATATCATATTAAACATGGAATATCTAAAGCCAGACTTTGATCACCTCTTCCCTTCCGAAATATTTCTACGTGAAGTGTAGTTACCTTTCCATCTGTATATACTTCACATTGGAATGGAAATTATTTTTTCGAACTTTTATGAAATCTGACAACTACGTATATGACCCGAAATATTGGATATTTGGCAACCACCAAAGTTACTTCTTAAAGTAGCACTGGAAGTTTGATCGGTGCAGATAGTACAAAATGAAATATGAATTTTACAAAATACAATTAGAAAAAATTGAAAATATAATTAAACGCTTGGATGAAAATTCAAATTAAAAAGCGAATCCAAGGAGTCGTAAAGTAAAAATCAACCGAGAAAAAAACTGGATAAATGGATTTATGACCAGTAAAAGATGTATAACCTCTGGATACAAATATACAATCAAAAACCATTGCACTTTCTAAAAGAACATATATGAATCAATAATATGATGAACTGATAAATGTGATAGATGTTCCGGGAAAATACGGTACGATGCACAGCTGCATCCGGTATGACACCATATCAAGGCTGAATCAAAAGATGAGAAGCAAGCAGTATTCGAAGATGCAAAATCGTTTTAATACATTTCTCACCATGAAACACTGCTTCTACTTTCTTTTTGTTTGTTTGGTATGCACTAATCAATAAACGACAACATTTTACAAATAACGTTATGCAGATAGTAGCTTGGAAAATTAAAAGCAGGGATCGTCTAAGAAGTAATTTTAAATTTCACAAATGGAATTAGATGGTTTAATTAAAAGAATTTAAGCGACACTTGCTTAGCAAGAAAAAACGTTATTAGTTGGTTACTGATACGTAAAAACAATAAATAAATGAAAATTTAAAAAATGAGGTAATTCAGTGCCTTTTGACGGATAGCTTTGAAAGAGTTAAGGCATTCCTTAAAATATGGGATAATGATTACAGAGTTATTGATAATATTCAAGTAAAAGTCATCCACACAGCTACCTAATCGAAAATATTAAATGGTTTATTATGAGATTATCTCATAATTTCTCATAAAAAAATCCCATAATTTTTTATTATGAAATTTTCTGGAAGCTTGTCAAATGACCCACTTGTTTGTTCATTAAGATAGACTGCATGGAAAACTGTGATCTTGGGGAACTTAAGTTTCAGAGGAGAAAGAAAATCACCGATCGTCAGAAGTCTTCCAGGTGAGAGCAGTGGTATGGGTAACAGAAATGCAATGGATGGAATCGATACTCTGGATATTACAGTCTTCAGGAACAACCACAGTCACTTCTATCAGTGTTTTCTTTATACTATTCAATTCCCTGTTAAGCGCGATAAAGATTGATGCGTTGCGTCTACTTCCTATAGAAACAATGCGAACCGCCGCACTACTATGATAGTATTCTGGCCCATCACGATAAAGCATGAAATCCACCCCACAATGAAGGCCAGATCGCACAACCCAACCCTGAAGTCTAAAATACCGATAAGTTGCATAACGTCTCACAAAGCGAATTCCATAACGGTCATAGAATATCTTCCAGACAACATCCGGTACACATTCCTGCCCATTATTAGCAAATATCTGCAAGACCCCGACTTCCGCACTGAGGTACATCGCTTCCTCCGTACCCAAGCGAAGAGAGTTATCCGTTGGCCACAATTTTTTCCAAGTTTTAGCTGATCTGAAATACTCTAACTGTACTTTTTGAACACCAGAATCTCTTTCCACACAAAGTACGAAAAAAAAAAAGACTTTGAAAAAGTCATTTTTACAGCAGGACATTTGAAATAATGGAGAGGGATGATTGTTAACATGAGGAAATCAGGAAAGATTCCGTAGGAATCATTCTAGCTACAGTGTATTTCAAAACGGGGAAATGCCTACAGAGACCTTCAAATGTAGGTCAAAGAAAAAACCAAAATCTTTTTTTTTTCAATTTAAAAGCGAGCAGGGAAAAGTACTTGGAATAACGTGAACGTGGTAAGAGACAACTGCACCGAATCCTTTCATAATGATTTAAGTGGAAATAATGGTTGCTTTTACATCCAAATGTTCTCGAGATGAAGTAAATGTATTACAGCTGTTTCTAAACTAGAACATGAAGAGCGAAAGATACATCTGAATGAGAAATGTTGCACACGAATGAGGAGATAAAAAATTTGAAGACCAAATGTCAGATAACTATCCCTCAAATGTTGGACATTGTATCGCCAATTGCATCTTTCAAAGACCATATGCTGAAAAAAGTGTCTAGATCAAGGAAAAAGGTGTCGTTTTGGCGGACATCCACTAAAATGCTTCCTATGATGTAATGATTTTTTTGTCCTACGTAAAAGAGAACTAAAAGCACAGTTATTGCTTCTATTTTGTGTTAAAGTCGAAAACACACTAACATGAAGTTTGGAAAATAAATCGATTACGGATCTGAAGCATCATTGCGAGCAATAAATAGATGGTCTCAAACTTCTACGGCTGTGCTATAACTTTTATCAGCAACACCCAGTAAGTTTTAAATGAGGTGCCGATTAATGGTATCAACAACTCAATTAGTCATTGTAATAATAAGAATATTAAATAGCTGTTAGAAGTCTATTTTTTGTCAAAAAAAGCTTCAATTCCTGATAAGCAGCTACCAGCAACACAGTGACTATTCTACTGTTAGATATTACAAATACAGTTGCAATTAAGCAAGGTAATTGTTGCAATTAAACGAAGAGCCAAACAACTGCCGTAATTAAACAAGAAGTGATGCTCACTACAAAGATCTTCAGTCACTCAAAGTTCTTCAATCTCAAGAAGCATATAGGTCGACTAAATAACATAAATAGAAAAGCTGGAAGATTCGACGAACTAAATGATAGAATAATCACTTGGAAAATCTAAGAAGCCGCAGTGAAAAGCTAGGAAGAAGGGAAGTGTTGTTATGAAAAGCAATCTGTTCCTGTGAACGTCCATCATTGGAATGAAATAGTGAGGTATGAAATGATGAGAAGTATGAAATGAATTACGCGTCCAGTGTTTAAGAAGAGTAAAATAATCTTATTTTCAGTTGTGTCATTCGTCAATTTGCGAGCAAAATACAGACAATCAACCGCTCGCACAATCACACAGTAAAATGCAAAGTAGAAATAAACTAAAACAACTGCAAATAAATAGAGGATACAGAAGGGAAATGTAAGTTTCTTGAAAAATGAAATTGAAAAGAAATGAAAAAAAAGCGTTGATAAGTAAAATTTTTTAAAATAAAACAGGAACTACTTGTCTAGGTTAAAAAGTAGGGATGTTTCCCTACCTAACTGTGCGAGATTGATAAGACGGTCCCTGTTGGTTTAAATTTAGCAAGATTCCCAATGCCTTGAATAAATTCATCGGCTCAATCTCACGACTGAAGCATGACTAGCAATTCTAGGCCCTTTTCATTTCTTGAGCTTGAGTGAATTAATGATTACAACCTAAGCCTGAGATTAACAAAGACTTAATTACGCACGACTCATTTAATTTAGCCATTTGGCCATATCCATTTCGAATTTCTTAAATGAACAATATGAGATTTCACTTGAGAGAGTGCAAAATAATATCTTTAAAATGATGAATATGAAATAAAGCAGACTAAATCGAACGAAATGAACAAGAAAGAAATTCAGTGAAGTGAGCAGAAAAATGCAACTGTGTACAACAAGACAAGAAGGTTGATGAATGACATCAGAGCACGAATATCCTATCCTTCACACAAGGGTACCTATTTCCTATCCTATAAACTTAGTCTACTTCAAATTAATACTATGCTATTAGACATACGCACAAACAGAATAGTTTTAACAAATGCTCAAAAAGGTGTGGATTCGAAAAAATCTATTTTAAATTCCATTTCTAGTAAGAAATCACAAAATCATCCCAATCAATTTAAATCCTTCGCCGACCACTACACAAAGTGTCAGTTATTGCATTTAAGATTTTGGAAGAATTTATTTCCAATGTAATCTTCATGTGCCACTGCTTTTATGTTACTTATTCTTATATTAAATGAAAGTGATAATAGCTGCAGCATGAAAGTGAACAAACAGTAGCAGAAGTAACTACCTTCACATCGGTCTATCATCTAATGGTTGAATAAAGCATTTTAACGGTAAATCTCAAAGCATCCTTACCAACGTTCCCTGATAATTCAACATCCATTATAGTAACTTCCAGTGATACCAATCATTTTTTGTGTTACAACATAATTACAAGATCAAATGACATGGAATATTTATTACAACATGTGACAACTTATCAGAAAGAGAAACCGCTTCATTCCTTCTGCCAAAGGGTGTTGAAAATGTTCAATTAAATAATTAAGAGCTGATATCTGGTAATAAAGTATTTGAAAGGAATGGTTTTATGGAAGATGGAACATATTCGAACAATGATGCATAAAAATAAAAGCAACGAAATTTGATACATTAGAGAGGAAATTCCTCATTACATTTGAAACTATTTAATGGTCTATATCCCAGTGCCCATACTTGAACAATTATTGCTACAAGCCAATTTGACTTCATACATATGGAGAAATGAGCAAAACATTATCGTCTTTTCATATTGAAAATCAAAGTATCAGTAATAGAATAGATAGCACTAATTTACAACTTAAAAAATATAACCGCAAATCGACAGATATTTTAACAAGGACAAAACTTTTAATTTTAATGAAACGAAAGTATGAAATATTATGAGTAGGTTGTTCTTTTTTTAAATAATTAATAAAAGATGGATCAAGTGGGAAAGCTATTTATAGGTGTTTTAAATAACACGAGAAACGATTATCTCAAATAATGGCTCAAAAGTTTGAGAAATTTTCAAGGCATGAGGAAAGTAACAAAGAAAAAACAGGAGATTTAAAGCAACAAACTTTTCCTGTATCATATTATTAAAAAAGGAAAGATAAGAACTCAGCCTTTTTCTTTGCCAGGCAAATTTGATGAGGCATTGCTGTCACCATCCCCTTCAGATTATTATGATCAGAATCAATGAATGAGATCTTAAAATGACACCTTTCTTGTTGGTGTTCTTGATGAACATTACTCCTGAAACATTCCATTGATACACGGGGCTCACGTCGTTGCAAAAATTCACCATAACATCCGAACGCATTTAAATCATTCGCTGCTTTCAAATCTGATACTATGATCTGTTCACCATCCAATATCCCGTAATACTTACCAATTGGAACAGATATTGGCCTTTTACAATTCTCTGTAGTCCCACGTTTACGTTCAAAAATTAGTAAATCCATATGACTTTCTGAAATCTTCAATTTTTGAGAATTTTTCTGTTTTAAACTATAAGCATAGGACACAAATAAAACTAGATAATAATTTTGCAGAGGTCACATCAAGAATAGTTTTTAAAAAATACCAGAAGACAGTATCCAGTTTATTCGGGTGAGTTGTAATCTGTTATATTAATCTACAACAGACAGTAACAAAAAAATAAAGAAAAAAAGACAATGGAAATTTCAGGTGAGGAAGGAAAAAGAAAATGCTAGAGAATGGATGTCTATTCCATTCCAGTCACACATTCCAGGACATCTCTCTAAACATCAGTACCAAATTGATGTTTTCGCACACTATATTTAGCTTATTACCAGTATAAAAATTGTGTTTTAAAACGTGCACGAAATCGAAAATTTATTTTGAGCAAACAGAACGTCTTTTTACTATCCCTTCCACGTATAAAAATGATAAGTGGTCGGAACAATAGAAGGTTAGAATTAGGGTGAGTGATAAGTAAAAACCGAGTAAAAAGACCAGAGGTTGTACCTTATCTGTTCTTGCAACTATAGCTCTTTAATGCACTAAGCATAGGGCTTAAATTACGAACAGCAAAAGACAAAAGAGAAAATTGCAAGCATTATAGCCCACCGAATCGGTCATCTGTTCACGACTTTCTCTCTGTGAGGTATACAAATGAAAAAATAACATTACAATTTAGCCGCAGTGAGCCACAGTATCTCTGATACGTAATAAAAGTTGGAAAATTCATTTTATCAACAACAGTTTGAAAGACATTAAAAAGTTATCTTTCTGTTGGTCAGACTTAAAATTTTGGAAACGTTGGTGACAAGAAGGATAAATCGGTAATGACAAGGAAAACATGAGAACATATCGACGGCACTGATCAATATACGATATCATTGATCATAAAGGTGAGGACAAGTATTTGGCAGGGAAACCGCCAAAATGCGAGCAGGAAGCATACAAGAAAAGATGAACAAGGAAACAGAAAGAAAAAAGGATGGCATAATACACAGACATAATACAGGACATTATGAGGACAGACGAACACTAACATACAGCAAAAAATTGAAGGTATTCAAACATAGATTTACCGCATGAATCTCATATACGCCAGATACGGTGGTTTCAAGATGTCCCCTTCCTTATGAAAGGATAGTGGATGGATTCATCTGTTGACAATGACCCTTATCAATGTAGCAACAGGAGCCCTCTATCTCAAGGCATCTCATCATTACCTCACATTCCATCTTTTCCACTTTAATCCAGATCTCCATTTAGAACAAATTTCGCATCTTTTCCACTTTAATCCAGATCTCCATTTAGAACAAATTTCGCTCTTTCGCCTTTATCTGTTATATACCACTGTCAATTAAGGTGCAGATAAGACATACCACATCATTTCTCCAATGCACTTATAGTGATCATACGTTCCACCTCGATGGATATAGTAAAATCCAAACAAATCATTTTGGCAAATAATTTGAGAGAATAAAATTAGAAAATTAGCATAGCATGCACGAACGATGGAGTCTTCTTAGACACCCACCTACTCACATTCCCTCATTTAGCCGCGCCATTTGTCAACATGCGATAGATGGAAGACTAAAAATACATGACATGGGATAAATGAATAGACAAACGGACCACGGAGAGTGCCCGAATGTGATATACTGTCGCAGTCTTTTCGTACCTGTCACTCCCTACTATTCTCAGCGCAAACATTTGATATGCATGCTGCCTGACATTCTACGTTGGCTGTCGGCATCACACACAGACACAGACATACACACAGACAACAGACAAACACACACCTGAAACATATATACACGGCAAATATGCTTTGTCACAGAAAGCTAAGACTTTTAAGACAAACTATAACGGAATGTATTTAATAAGTGAAGAAATTCGGCTGCGCAAAGTAGTGATCGTAAGATAGCACTCAACTCAATTCTATTCAAAATTCCACAAATTCAACAATATGCATAAATTCTACAATAAAACGCCATCCCTATTAACAGTACGGAAGTCTGTCTCATAAACAACTGAAAATACAACAATGTGACGTTCCTTTTCCAATACAATAGAATTTTAAGTTTTCAGTGAAATCCTTAAACAGTAAACACAAACAGAAGTACAGTTCTCAAAGAGAACTGATGAAGAGCGAAATACTATTACGTGATAACAAAAATATGGTAAACAGAAATTCTCGTCAAGCAATACATACTGCAGCGCAATCAGCAGACAAAAATCACATCATTAATTTCTACTAGGGCAAAAGTATGTTGACACGGTTTAAATAACACAGATCAAGTCACTAATTACTATCAGAGAGGCCTAACTAAGTGGATCAAACTTAACAAAATATACATCTTAAACTGAACCTTTCAGAAATGACATTAAGTAAAAAAAACGAAGAGGAAAGTTTCTCTGGAGCAAGGAATGTCACGTATTTTTTAATGCATCCTCGTCATGCATTTTTTTTGTACAATTATAAGTAGAACATCTGAATGACAAACTATTTGCAATGGCCTTCCGCAGAACAGTGAATTGCAAATACCAGACAAATTATTTGCAATAACTTTCCACAAAACAAGGAACTGCAAATACGCAAAATTAGACTAAGATAAAAAAAAAGCTACAATGTTTGGGAGAGTGTGCAGTCAAATTGTTAGCGAAGACAGTGTCAAATTGGTGGAACCGATAACCCATGGATATATATGTTTAATGAAATTTTAGATAAGAGTTAAAAGTGCTGACACTTGAATTAAGCGCTGCACATTACTTCGGTTTTTTTTTTTGGTTTCTGGGGTTTACTTGAAACGAATAAAAAATCGATCAGTGAGCAAAGTTACACTTTTGCACATGTTATATTGAGTACTCTAACATCAATTTGAAAAAATTCATAATAAATGAAGATCGTAATAAATGGAAAATGTTTCCGGTAAACCTTCTTTGATTTTAAATTAATCATCGCCTCCATACACAGATGTTGCTGGTGTATACGTTGGCGTACCCTTCCCTCGTCCACGACCTCGGCTCCGTCCACGAAGAGCGAGACTACGAACAGTTGACATATCGTCATTACGCTCCTAAAAACTGTTTTCTTTTGATAAGACATCATCCACCTTTCCTTGAAAATCCATAGGTTTATGTAAAGTCAAGGTAATATCATTATTTAGAGATAGCATAAAATGAACACATGAGTTGTCTATTTTACGAACTGCTCGCTTGGTATACTCTCCAACTATATAGATGAATGCTTCAATTCGCGCATATTCAAATTTACTGAAACTGATAGAAGGAATTCCTAAGTATTTACTACTCTCATCAATCGCATCATCCCTTTAGACATTACGATAAAAATAAATATAGATAATACAAAATATTAAAATTTGACCTGTAAAGAGGCTTTGTAAATCATATAGGGTTCTTCCTTAGCAAATACTTCACCATGTTTTTCCAAATATCGAAGACTGAAGACAGGTAAAAGTTAAAATAAAAACTCAGAAACTAAAGCTTCTTTCCCTAATTAATCTAAGGAGGATTCTACCTTTTAGTATTTCATCTAGTGAATACATAGTAGAATCTAGATCTAGACGTTCTAGGTTCTAGATGGGAAACTTTCCAATGTCCTGTCATATATAACAAAATATAACAAATGCTACTTAGTTCTTGAATTCTTTCTTTAGCGAACATTTCTTTTTTTTTGCATTACACTTTTCATGTATGACAGTTACCAGGACTTACACGGAAATTTTATCTTGTCGTAGCAATTTGCCACTGAATTCGCACAAAATTTCGAGAAAGCTTAGATTTGTGTGCTGAATATCTTGACTTATACTCTCCTCGTTTCTTAGTGCAAACACTATACCATCTCTGAAAATTCAATCGCTAAACTCATTAAACTTAAACCATTGACTTGGTATTGCTAGCAAATCTAATGGTCAAGTATAGCGTAAATATCTCACTTATGAATAATGGCTAAAGCTTCACGGCTTTTAACTGGATCGGAACCAAAGAGATTGGAAAAACGTTTTGCCAGATCACGAATTGAAGCAAAATCATCCGAATTTGGATCGATACAATTCCCTTCGGAAGCACGCTAAAACGGAAGAGTTAGAACAAGACATAAAAGCCATTATATCATCTGGAGGTTAAAAAAGGAACTTTTGCTACAAAATGTTTACAGCTAATGACTTAACAATGTACAACAATGTAAAATGGAATAACAAACAAGTAAAACTATTTAAATCAAAAGAAAAACTATACCTTGATTTCCTCGTAATGATGACAAAGCGCCGTTGCTACCGCTCTTGCACAACTCAGTCGGTCCATATCGCGGCATTTTGTAAGCAAAGTTTTTAAAATATCACCAAAGTCGGTGTAGAACTGTAAGAAAGCATAAATTTGAGCGTACAGTAAATAAATAAAACAATTCAGATTGGAGATTCAATAAACAAATACCTTCGTATAGAACTGTAATACTATGCAAGCTTCATAAATTGGGAGGATACCATGCAATATCAGTTTACAAAATTGAACTAATATTTTTCGCCGCTTGTGCATCAATTCCACTTGCGTCTGTTGATCCAAAGACCGTTCTGCATCAATATTATCATTAGCAAATGCGACAAAAGGCATCAAAATGAATCTTTTAAATCACATCTTCAATTTTCCAGTACGGAAATTTGAATGATAGTTAAATGAATTCCTCTGCACATTTATTTTACTGTGTAAGTGGACACTTCAAGGGAAAGACATTGACATTTTTTACAACCAAGTTCTCTCCTTATGTCTTCAATTTTTCAATATAAATATTTGAACGATAGTTATATGTGTTCCTTTGTACACTTATTATACTGTGTGACTGTTAGCTATGATCAAAAATGTTTTACCTGCATCGTTTTCCTCCACAAAAACGTTATCCTCCACAAACATTGAAAGTGCTCGCGTAATATCCTTGTTCAATTCAATTGACAAACTTTTATCGGACAAACCATTGAACATCATTAAAGCATCCACAAAGCACAAAAACGCCTTCAATTTATGAGCGTCAATGGTTAGCATTATTTATTGGATAAGCAAACAAAAAGAATAAAATTACTGACATTTTCAACACCCGATGCACCACTCATCATTATTGATGTAACCAATGCAGTAAACTGATCCCTATGTTTCCGCAATTTCTTCACTGCTTCCTGAAAATAAAGCACTGGCATAAAGAATCGGCTGCTTCCTCAGCACGCCTATGTGAGGATAAACAAACAGTTAAAAATCCAGCGTATTCAATAAAATCTGATGCAAGGCTGAATCAAATTAAGAGGTAATTACACAAGTTATGGTTCCGCAGCGCATTTATTACTCAACTATCACAATAATCAAAACCAATTAAAAACTTGAAATGAGCAAAGTTTGAAGTCTGAAATCTGAAACAATAACCAACCGCTTTATTTGGTTCCTGTTCAGTAACCAAACGATTTATATCCCAGCTTAGGGTGGCAAACAGTAGAACAACGGCTTTCTCGCCAACATCACGTGAGACTTGTTTATCTTCGGCATTTGTCAGCACACTGAGTGCAACATCCCATAGCTGCCACTTTTTCAAATCTTCAAACCTAGAATAGAATAAATTCTCTCACTGATTTCCTTCCCTCTTTATACAGGCAAAAGAAAAAAAAATAAAAATAAAGAAAAGAAAAAACTGCATGACTAAACCTAAGAAACATACATTGCAAAAGCTGCAATTTTCCGAAAAGCTGCAAGCATGATGGCATCGTCTTCTTCATCCACTGTTTGTTCTCGATGAAAATGCTGTATAGAATGCCGCAACTGTAAAGCCAAACCATCCAACATTTTCAGATGGTGCGTTTCTGTATGTTGTGCTACCTACAAAACTGAAAAATTAAAACTAACGGGACCACTATCCTTGACCTGAACTAACTCTAATGAAATTCGACAAAGGAATACAGCAAGGATACAAAACACTTTGAAAATGACTTAAGACTCAAAGCAGTTATGAGTTACTGTCTTCAGCAAAATGGTAAACACTATAAACATATTCTAAAAATTTCAAAATGTAACGGAAAGCGACAGAAACCAGTTATAACCAGCTATCATTCATGATTGGGATGCGTCAGAGACCGAAATATTCAAGCAGTGACAGCCGAAATATTCAAATACTGGCTCATCTCAATCAATGTGGAAAGCCAAGGCAAAATATGTGAGAAAAAATGTTTACAAAAAAAGACTCACAGCAACATTGGTTGTGAAGTAAGACATTACTTCTGCAACGCACTGAAGAATCTCATCATCCGCGTGCTTTTCAACAATGCTTTCCAAAATACTCATCAACTCATCCAGATGCTAAAAGGAAAAGAAACTGAAACAGTAGTTTTGCATTTTGAAGAAAACAATTCAATAACATGAAAAAAAGTAATAGAACGCAAAATTTGCCTTTTCCAGTCTACTAGCCATGTACATATCAAGTTGAAAATGGAGCGGTACAGTGATTAGATTTGCCACTTTATCTCGATCAGCTATAAACTGAAAAGATGTTTGATAAAAGTATATTACAAGTAAAATCAAATAGCTGATATCGAAACTTAGCAGGACATGTCATAGATATCAGTCATAGACGCTCAGTAATGAATCAAGAGGAAGATGTCTACAAATATACTGGTCAGCAAGATTCGTGATACATCATGTATATATTATATATGTATATATGTATATATATATATATACATATATATATATATGTATATATATATGTGTATATATATATGTATACATATATATGTATATATACAAATACCTACACGCTGGAGAAGTTGTGGCAACTGTGGAATCAGCACTTCTGAAAGTCGAGCTTTGTCCTCCTGCAACAACCGAACATCTTTATTGACAATCGATCCCTTTCTGGACATGTGAGCTCGCCCAATTGGACTTTCACCAGAAGCTGCTTGTTTTACAGAACACACCAATACTTCAATTAGTTCACTTTCGAAACCTTCGGCTAAAATGATGCAACACTGAAGCAAAAAACCACTTCACTCTTCATTTTTCAAAAATATATAAGCTTTGCTTAGAACTCACGAGAAACTGTATAAAACGCTAGCCATCAGGACTTCTCTAATTCTAGCAAAGCTTCGATTCCTCCTTTCTCTTCTTCACAAAGAAACATTGCCCTGAACAACTGAGATTCATCATTTTGTGGTCGAAAAAGAAAATTATTACCAACCCTCGCCAGAAAGTAACAAATCTGCCATTGTTTTCCAGTCCTTTATCATTGGATTAGTGTCAATGAGAGCATCAACAAGGTAAGCCGCATGATCATGGCACTACAATGGACAAGATAGAGCAAGAAAAAATTCTAAACATACAACTTAAAAAAGAAAACGCAAAGCATTAAGATACACACATCGCCTTCCACAAAGAACTGAACCAAATCAATAATTAACTGCTTTGCGTTGTCGTTAGCACGGTTTTTTTCTGGTCCAAACGCTTGCAAATTTTGAAATACCTGGAAATTATCGTAAATGTATTACATATTCATGCATGTGTAGACAGAAGAGACTGATTGGATCATTTTGTGATATTGAACTTCTTGTCTTTAACCTTTAATTTATGAAAATCGTGGATACTGTACATGAAAATTAAAAAAAAAAACTATTTAGCAAACAGCACATTAGGCTTTTCTAACTTACTTTTGTATTTAAAAACTCCCCAGCAGCCTGAGCCAGACTACGATGATTACAGTATACCATCTCATAAATGGGTACACAGTCTTTTAATGTCAAAGCCGCTGGATAGATACGATAAATTTCTGTCAGCAACTGACATGCACGTACTGCAACATCGCTATCCTTATCCATGACCATAGTAACAAGCCGATCCTTGAACTTGTTCGTAAACAATTCCAACTTTTGAGACATATGCGGTTGGTTGTACAGCGGAAGAAGTGCCAAAATGCATTTCAAACGCACATCGCTCACCTGGATAGGAAAAGCAAAAGAGTTAAGAACGCATATCATAATATATCACTTTAAAATTCTAACCTTATCATATAAAGACCAGCCGATATATTTGAGATATGAATCTTCAAGAAAATGATCTGGGTAGATCGACATCCACTGACCAAGTTCATTTATGCAGATACTTCGGATATCTGGTACAACATCACTAAAACACGTTCGCTAACTTGCAAGAAAACAAGGAAATCTAATCTCTTCATTTAAAGGAAGAAACAGATGTAAAACCAACACTTTATTCCAAAATTTTAACAAATAAAAAAACAATATTCCAAGAAGTAAAGTAATCCAAGTCTGAGGGCAGTTTAAAATTATTACCAAGTGAATTGTAAATCAAAATTGAGCAAATAAATTTAAGCAAATACTAAGCAAATAAATTTCAGTACCGATAGCGGTGTACAAAGACACTTTTGAAAATATAGGTTAGCATCTGCCTGATATCCTCAGTTTTATCATCGATCTGTAAAAACAAAGAAAATTGGTTCCCACTCTACTTTACTAATAATAGCCACAACCATCTCGGTCATAAAATAAAATAAGAGAACTGTTGCATTGAGTGAATGGCCACGGATGAAAATCATCTTTGAAGAAAGGTAAGTATTCAATTTAAATAAAATCTACAACTGGATAAAAGTCCCGTACTTCTAGAAAAGTTTTGAAAACTAATAAGAAACTAACTTCGGCCTTTTTATTGATTAATACATCAAGACGGCTATTAGGTCCTTCGGCTTTAACTTCGCCTTTTCAGTTTCAACCTACAAAATGAAACAAATAAGGAGAGTAACAGTAAATAAAGAAATTAAAAATTATTCAACGATGACCTGTCTTATATTCTTCGCTTTAAGATCGACCAATTCCAGTGCAACATCTACAAGCGCAGATGATAATTTCATGGCTGAAATATCATACTCAGTTAAGTATGGAGATTATATATCTCACATTTCAAACTTTTAACTAACATACAACAAATATTTTGTTAACATCAAAATCGCTCAAAATTTCGAAAGATATGGCCGCGACCATTCAAGCATGCCGAAGTCGCGGTAAGACAAAACAAAAAGACTTCTGTTAACAAATCTACAAACAATATTTCATCTCCTTTAGAGAAAAACTACCATTTTCCAGAAGGAGGAAGAGAAAGCTCAAATTAGATATTTTTTGAAAGAAACTAATCTGATGCAAACCTATGAATGTAGACGTATGTCGAAATGCTCGCACCTGGCTGTCAGCCAGACCAGTAAGTAGCTGGATAACCCCATCCATCAAACGTTGATCAAATACATAACTTGATTTGCATTTATTGACCAAAAGCTATAAAATCAAATACAATTAACAAGTCTTTAGGGAATATTTCATCTCTTTAGTGAGAAACTAACTATTTTCCTGCTAAGTAAAACTTAAGTATTTCCTGGAAAAAGCAATTTTAATGCAAATTCATGGATGCAGAATATGCCGAACATCTGTTTACTAGCTGAATTTGTGAGCAGTAAAACAGCATGGTTTTTATACAGCACCAAAATCAGAAATAAAAAGCTTCAATAAACGTTTGAAAGATGTTTAAATGAAAAAGTCACCAAAATAAAATCAGCAAGCGTTTGTTTGAATCTCTTCCACAAGGGGCCTGGCATCACCAAGGGGTAGTCTCCAGTATCTTCGTCAAACTGATCGGTCATCTGGCGAATTATTTCACTGCAATTAAAACCGGCTGACTTTAGAAATATAAACAATTCATAGAATTAATGATTTATATCAAGCCTGAACAGTGACTTTACCTTATTGAAAGATGCAAACTTTGATGCATAAAAAGTGCACACTAAGGAAGAATTTTAATCATGCAAAATCACCTATATTCCATAGTTTGTAGCATAACGGATGAAATAATTCCCTTGCATCCACAACATGAGATGAAGAATTGTTGTAATTGTACAAGAGCATTATCCGGATGCCTTTCATATTCCTCGATCCAGTTATCAATTACTGTCTGAAATTTGCTTTCCAAAAGGATATATTAATTACGCCATTGATCAGTTAAAAACTTTGATCTTGATGAAAATTACACTATTTCACTACATTCAAAAGCTTTTATATTCATATGCAAAAAGACCCCTTCATTTTTTGGTAATCTAACGTCAATGAAAATAATTATTACATGCAAATTCTTGCCACTTCTAACCATACTAAGCAGACTGCTTTCATCGGCATCTTCCTGAGAATATGTGCCGCTTGCGCGACGGCCAACACCTCGAGTTCGTGTACTGCCCCTGGGACGTCCTCTTCTACCCTTAATGTGCTAATCAATGTGTTAATTCAAATATCAGTTAATTAAGGACTAGTATTTGTTTAAACGTAGGTCCAGCATGAAGATAACTGAAATGCAAGTAATGAAAGAAAAAAAAAGCCTGACAGTGGCTGGTGATTCAACCGGTACAGCTACACCTTCCTCATATGATCGACGTTTTCGACCACGTGTGCTCAGCGCTGGTGTTCGAAACAACGAGTCTGCTGATGATTCCAAATGAAATTCGGAATGCTGCTGCTCATCTTCTCTAAAACACTAGCTCGGTAAAAGAAATTCTAACAAGCCATTAATTCTGGGATTATTAGCTGGGAGAACCTATCCCTTTAACATAAATGAATATATGTTTGAAATTCGAATATTTTACAAAGAAATACACGTTTTCCTGCAACACATTGGCTCCATTTAGAATAAAACCATTGGATGAAAATTTGAAGATTATATATAATACAGTAATCTTTGGAACATGTTGAAGTGTTGCATACAACGATATTTCAACCCTTAAATATGACATAACTTTACGAAAGAAAAAATGACTTACGAGGAGACGTGAGATAAGTTCATCGAACTAGAGGTGCTATCCACATGTCCCGAAATAGATGAGTCCACGTAATGCCTTGTGATGCCACGAGTAGTCATACGGTAAGCTGTCTGTTCCTCTTCTTCCATCTTTGCTGAAATACTCACCATAACTTCACCTACAGTTAGGAACAACAGTCGTGATATCATAACTCGCAAAATAACTCACACCTTTAACTGCCTACCAGAGGGGCTACCGTCGATATTCGCAACAGACAACATCTCTAGCTTAATACTCTATGCGATTCCCTCTTCTCTCTGTCGTATCTCTCCCATTTGCGAAGTATTTTTTTCACCATATGGCATTGAAAGGAGGTTGGAAACAGATCGAATGATAGTTGACCTTTAAAAAATAGGGATAGAAGGCGACGAAGAAATTCATAAACATATTAAAGCATAGGAAACAGAAACAACACACTGTGCCAGAAACACTGATACGAGGATTATAGTATGTACATCTGATATTAGCGCTTGGAAAAGCGGTAGTACAACTCGGTGCTTTTCTTCCTTCACCTCCAGAAGAATCTTGCGTGATGCCATGATGAGTTTGACACTCCTTCCCAAAGGTGAATACGAATTAATGAAGATTTCTCACTTCTCATTCTTATAGTTTGCATTTTAAAAAATGGAAATTTAAGGGCATGACCACCGCTGAGAACATAATACTAAGATTGTTGGAATTGCTTGAAATAATATTACCGAAGGTAAAATCAGGCCTCAGATGCAGTCAAGTCCGACTTATCCTGCCTTTATTAACTCATCCGTTATCTTCATTATTTCTACTGTTACGATTGCTAGGTAAATGTTCCCTCTTGTCTTGTGAATACCACTGTGAATACTATGTGTTCTAATTAACGACTCTTATTGTCCTATTATAGGTACGATGTATTCATCTTCTCCAAGCAATACACTATGTCAAACAGGTTTGTCAACACTGACAAGAGAATTAAAGTGAGGGTTGTCATTTGCCTTATGAATTGAAAATTTTCTGTATTCTGGAAACCAAAATGGTGTCAAACTGCATCATGCTGAAATCTGCATATGAGCAGTTAACCAGGTTATAAAATGCGCTCCTCAGTCGAAATGTTTTCTTCTTTTTTCACTTCAGCATGATGTAAGCAGTCTTATCATTATTATTCTGCCCTTTCGTCCATACTTATGTCCTGTACTTTTTTAATCAAGGCCTTACTGCATTTAGGGAAAATCGAAAAAGGAAAAAACCAGCAATAAGCTCACTGAATGATATTCAGCCGGAACTGCTCAAAGTACTGTATAATTTGCCACCGGATTTTGAAATCCATGTGAGGAACGCCGAGGAAAAAAGTGGCGTCAAAAGAGAACATGTATGCTTCCTGAAAATTTATATAGGTTTCAATATAATTTCGATATATTTTGTTCAAGAAAAATTTCAGAAAGTACTATCTTCGCACATTATAGGATAGTAAATATGCAATATCAACTGGACACATATGTTCATTTTACGCATTACTATATTTATTAATTGATTTTATTCAGTTTGTTTATGGCTTGTCGGGTTTTTTGGTTCTCTATATGATTATTGGTAGTGAAGCTGGTCTCTTCTGCAATATCATTTGTTTTACTTACCCAGCCATTGTTAGCATTCAGGTATATATTTCCATCTCCATATTTTCCATATCCTCTTGCCTTGGGGAGGACACTTGCATGCCCTAATGAGGTTTCGAGCTTAGGGTCTTCCATATCATAAGATCTCAAGTGAAGGATTAAACAAAGTATATCCATGGATAAAATGTGCTTGCTAGCCTCCCGGCAACAACCATCTTGGAAGAAGGGCAACTCTAACTCCAAACTCAAGCAGGTGGAGCCTGTCAGGCCAACCACCTAAGAGAAGGATACTCTGACAACGTTCCGAAGACTTCATCATCATCGTTCTAGTTCGCTAGGCCTGGCAGGGGATAGAATCTCCTTAAGGCAAACAGGCCATATATAGCTGACAATAATAAGCAAATTGCAGCAGGAATATTCTCCAGTGACAATCCAACAATATGTGAAGGTGACGTCTATAGTTCTATTTTCGAGCATATTAAGTTCAGGTCAAATGAAGTGCATGATGAATCTTTGTTCATAGACCAATTGGCTATGCAATTTAAGCCTTATCTGGGACAGTATGATTGTAATCTTTT
>NW_018108220.1:32026-80630 GCF_000183805.2 Loa loa | reverse complement strand
ATATTTTCCATATCCTCTTGCCTTGGGGAGGACACTTGCATGCCCTAATGAGGTTTCGAGCTTAGGGTCTTCCATATCATAAGATCTCAAGTGAAGGATTAAACAAAGTATATCCATGGATAAAATGTGCTTGCTAGCCTCCCGGCAACAACCATCTTGGAAGAAGGGCAACTCTAACTCCAAACTCAAGCAGGTGGAGCCTGTCAGGCCAACCACCTAAGAGAAGGATACTCTGACAACGTTCCGAAGACTTCATCATCATCGTTCTAGTTCGCTAGGCCTGGCAGATGAACCTTAGGTATGAAAGGTGGGGCGAGCTCCGCGCAAGGTGTGTCTCACCTATAAAATCCACTACGCAGGATGGAAGAATGCGCATTTGTAGCGTTTGCAGTAAGCGGGGGTAGAGCCCTTTCCAAGTGTTCGTTTGTAAAGCTTAAGCCGTGGTATACTTCCATATTCAGTATCATAGTCCTTTCATTTACATGATCCATGTAACATGTATATGCTTTTGTCGATCTCATCGAAAAATCCACATCGCCAACGAAAAACGCATTTAATCTTCATTTTATTTAAAAAGGAATAAGTTTTTGAAAAAGAAAAAACTGCTTCCGTTTTCGGTTATGGAAAAGAAGCTGATGGATAAAACATTCTCATTATTACTATATTGGATAGTATTTGCATCCTTCACATTCACTGATTTTTACGCCGAATGGATAATGAGAATCTTTCCCTTGTACTGGGTCATCAAGGTAGTGTGGCTTAATAACTCATCGCGTACACTGAAAGGACTTGAAACCGCCAGAAAGTTGCATAAAATTTAAAAGAGGGCAATCAATCGTTTGTTTTGACTTTCGAACACTGCTTAATTGATTATGGTAGGTTTCTTTTTTTATTGATGATTTATTTTCATGGCAGTGTAATTATGTTTTGCAGTGCATGTATTGCATGTATTTGTATTTGCCACAAACCGAAGGTATAAATATCATGGAGGAAAAGGTTGTTCTACCGGCATTGCAAAAATTTATTAAAAAGTAAACGGGAGAGGCTTCGTGAAGTACACTGCCGTAATCGTCGCGGCAACTGACTTCTATCAGTACTGTCGGCTTCAACTAAAAAATAAATAATCGATGATATAGTGATGAATGTCTTTATTTTTCATTATATTATGAATAAGTACTGATAAGTTAAAACTTAACATGATTCTGATCGAACTGGTTGTCATTTTTTGCCTGTCATAAAATAGATATATTCGCAAGCAATTCCCAATGAACACACCAACAAACTGCTTTACATCGTAAGCTGGGATGCAGTATACCAAGAAATCTCACTAATTCCAGGGTAACTTAGAGATCTCGTTATTGCTGAGAGAATGATGGCTTGAAAGAGTTAAAATACAGCAGCACAAGCTTCTAAATTCTACAGCATGTACCGAAAATGGCAGGAAACAAATGGTAGGACAGAGTTCCATTTCAAACAAGAACCGAACTGAATTTCCCTTTGCATTTATTGAGAAGTGAGCAGCAATTTCATCCCCGTGCGTTGATCTTGGATTTAAATTTTCATTTACGCAAATTTTATTGAGTTTTAAGCAAAATCTTTGACCTCTTTGACTTCAGTTTAGTTAAGTCAAAAATTAAAAAACTTACTGTCCGTTCCGTCTCATCGAACTGAGAAATAACCAGTTCTTCTTTACACTGTTATATTTTTCGTCGCGTCGTTAAAAGTAGAATGAATCATTTTGCTGAGTTATAAATGAATCACTATCTGCTCTCAGCTGTCATTTCACAGCCATATTTCGCCATCTGCAAGCTTTCTGTTAATCAAGCTTGCTTAATGCTCTGCATCTGCCTACTATTCTTTGATATAGATTGCTGATTTCGCTATCTTGAAACAATAGGTGTAGTATTCCCATAGACTGTATTAGTTACACCACTGAATCGTCACAGCTTAAGCATTCTTCGATCCTTAATAGATTAAAATGAAAGTACTAGCGCATTGAGTGTACTATATCGTTTAAAAGAAAGTGCAACCTTTATCAGCCCGCATTGAATATATTTCGAGAAAAGTGAAAGCCATGCGTTTCGAAAGCATACTTCCATCAGTGAAATTAAACTTAAAAGATTGAGTCACCAGTTGCCTGTGCAGTAGTCATATCGGTAATGTGTTAATGTACCAGTTACTTCCTATTAAGGCAGATATTAGTTTATCACACAAACGTTTCTCTCCTCTTATGTTTGACATAGTTTCTGTTAAGAATTTGAATAAATACGTGATTCAGAAATGTCTTAGTAAATCCGTGCACATAATAATAGCCTCTCCAGTACTGTAATAACAGCTTATAAATGCTTACAAGATGTAGATCTCAGGAAGAGTACAACTTAAGGTTCGATTCTAGGAAGTAATTCAGATTGGTTAGCATATATCATCCCTAAGTAAGACATGTATTTCTTCTGAGATCTACATTCTAAGTAATACACGCAACATACCTTCCTAGACATGCTGTAGCTAGTGGCCGATATCATCTCAGATCTCGAGTCAACTGTTTATTCTGACAATGCTAACGATATTATGTCAACGCAATAATGTAGAAAGTACAATAGATATTCATGACATGACGGCCGACGTATGCTTGAAATTTGCACGATGTTATTGGTCGTTAGCGCCGTTCGCAGGGACTCGAGCGGTTTTGGCTAAATTTTTTTCGGCTTAAGGAAGTTGAGTAAATTTAGTTACTTTTGGGCAATGATATTTTGGTTATAGAGAGAACTCCTCTCTTTTCCCTGGCATAGCAATGTCTCTGCATTTACTTGCTTTGCTTGACACTTAAGAGATTTTCCGCAATTTAATTGCAACTTGTCCGTTTTAGTTTGTATTTCATTTTGCTTATTAATTAAATGATTTTGTCGCTATACTAAAAGGCAACATCGAACCACTGCATTAATTTCAGACATGGGACGAGTACTGCTTCATATAAAGTATCATCGTGCGCGTAGAATGTCGATTTATTTTTAATCGTTAGTTTCGATAACGACAAAAGCCGAGAAAGATGGTGTTAACAGCTGTGCTGTCTATGGTTCGCTATATTGGCGACATAGATGATTGGGATTTTGTCGATCGCCTGCATAGCTATTTCACTACTAACATTCTCATCGCATTCTCTATCCTCGTCAGCTTCAAAGTAAAGCTTTCTTTATTGTCATAATTGAAACGATAATTGAATTGTCATTACACTCCTTAAACGAAGTCTAATCTAAATGATCTAGTTAATAAGATCTAATTTACAGAATACATTCATTGGATATTGAAGTAGAGAGCTTTGTTAGTGAAGTGCTACACTTCATCGTCTCATTTACTTTTCTCTTGCTCCTTAATCACTAACATTTCTACATATTAATCATCACATTTTTACATGTAACAAAAAGGGATATTGGATTTATCTACCTTATTACAATATTATTTTCTGCTTCATTACTTTAAGGTTTTCTATCGATTTTTTAACTGTAAACTTGCAGCATATTATAGACTTTAACAATGTTATATTATAGCGAGGAATTTCACAAATGCTCTTATGTCAGGCTTTTCAAATCTCGAGCTGTAGAACTTTCCCAACTTAATCCCTGAAGTTTAACTCTTGGAATTTAACTGGAATTTAACTCCTCTTCACATCGCTTATTATCTATTTCATCCTCATTTCAGCAATTTAGTGGAAAACCGGTGGAATGTTTGGTACCTGATATCTTCAGTGGATCATGGGAACAGGTGAGCATTGTTCTAATTTATAAATTTTTCTGACAGGAAAAGATATTAAACTCTTACAATTTAAAACGTGTTTATGTACACTTCTCTTTTTTCTTTCTCAATGATAATTAATTTCTCGCCAATCGGATCGAATAATCATGCTCTATTAGTTCTTTCTCAGATACAAACTATTTCTCACTTAGCTATACACATAATACCGTGATCTTTTTTTTAAAACAATTCCTTATTATATATATTATCGTGTTCAATTCATTTTCTCCATCAAATAATTATTTATTCTGTGTACAAAAACTGATACGACTTTGTAGTAATGCTTGTCTTTGTAACACGAGGCTTCCATTATTTCGATGGATTGATGGTCTAATTTAGTGAACTGGGTATGTTATGTAAAAGTGTTGCTTGAAAAGCCTAAATTTTAGTATTCCAATCTTCCATGTATGCTGTAGATGATTATGTAAAATTGTTACTTTTGCATCAAATATTGCACCTCTCTGACGATACAATGACAAGCAGAGAGGGTTCGATTTTTATATAATATATTCTTATAGAATGTATTTTTATAATGGGGTTATGTATAATAAGAATATATGATGTTGCGTTCTTATAATTCATAATTTGTGATTTTCATGCACCGATGTTTTCCAGTACAGAATATCATTACTTGTATTCTATGCAATTCTGAGCGACTTTAATAAATTTCACGGATGCCCCATAAATTCTTTGTTGCCAGGATTATTCTTCTTATAGTACTGTACGTAGCTGGTATCTTTGATAGTTGGTAATTGGTATCTTTCTTATCATCTGATCAGCTCATTCTTATGGATAACGTTCAAGTCACAAAACTTGTTCTCTCAGTTCAGGGAAGAACTTTATGGTCTTTTCTATCACATACCACTAAATGATAGTTGTGCTATTTAATTCATGTCTGAATTAGCTGATAAATGATAGCATCTGAAATGCGAGATTTTATTTTCAATTAAAATGAAACAATTATTTTTTGCAGTATGCAGAGAATTATTGCTGGGCGCAAAATACGTATTATATACCAATACGTGAAGTGGTTGCCGGTGTACCAACCACGGAGAAAAAACAACGGCGTATATCTTACTACCAGTGGGTACCATTTTTTCTCTTAGTTGAAGCAGCCTGTTTTCGATTGCCTAGTCTCGTATGGAAATATATGGCTGGACATTCTGGTATGTTTTTGTTAATATTGCTTTTTTCAGCTATACTTAGTTTATAAATATATCTGGTCGATACTGGAGAGCGCACTTTTTTAAGCTTTCCGGTTACTCATAAAATTATCAGTGATGATTTTTTAACGGTCGAGCCTATCATATTTTGAACTAGAGGGGATATGTATAGGATGTGTATTCATGAGGGAGTATAGGTAGAATGTATGTCCATTTAAAGTTTACTTAGGATAATGCGAGAGCAAGTTTTCTTGTTATAAAATATCTGAGGTATTTGTCTTCATCAGCTAGATATTTTCAGTATTTGGGTTTTCCTGCGAAATAATAATTGGTTCTAAAAAAGTATTGCTGCATAATACAGATTTATACCACAGTTTTTGTTTATTTAAGGTATTAAATTACATGAAATTGTGAAGTTATCCTCTGATCCGAACAACATCAAACCAGAAATAAAGAAAGCCAATATTAAATCATTAACTCTACACTTACATGTAAGTGCTTCAATAATCGTCCAAAGTTTTAAAGAAATTTTTTGTATTAATAACCTTTATTGAAAGTGATTATTTTGCACTGAGATGACAGCACAAATGGAACTTTTCATAGCTGTAATTTTTAAAATCTCATGTTTTTAGGGAGCTTTAAGATTTCATCGAAGATTACGGAAGAAACAGTTTCATCCCCATCGTTATTTAAGAATGTTCAATATACCTTATACAGCTTCATTTGTCACTTATACATATGTACTTACTAAACTCCTTTATCTAGTCAATGCTTGTGTCCAGCTGCTGATCATGAACAGGTTAGTTAGAGGATTTTTCATGTATAGATCATGGTCATTTGTAGTAATACATGTCTAGGTCATTTATAATAATCTTCTAGACTGAGATTTCACTTCACTTACACTTCTTATTTGTAAACTTAATAATTTTGCTGAAAATTATTTTTAAGGAATATCAAATTAAAATCGTTTGATGTCTTATGTTCTTTCTACCAGTCAAAGGAAATTTGCATTCAAATTAGCGTCTTTGTTTCACTTTGTTGAAGGCGATTTGTCGAACAAAATCTTGGATTAAAAACATTTCCGAAGATTTTTGCACCCTCAAACTTATCAGTGATAGTAAATTTAACCTTCTTTTTTGTGTTTGTCAATTTTTTAGGTTTCTCGAGACAGACCGTTACAACTGGTATGGTTTGGGAGCAGCGCTTGATCTTTTGAACGGTACAACATGGGAGCAATCGGGAATGTTCCCACGAGTATCATTATGTGATTTTGACGTAACTATTTTTGAAATTTCTCATTATTATCTCATCTGCAGCAGTTGGAAGCATACATCAACCTGACCGTCTTTTTCAAATGGAGATTTTCAGGTTCGTGTGATGGGAAATATTCAAGAGCATACCATACAATGTGTTCTTGTTATTAACATTTTCAATGAAAAAATTTTTATATTTTTATGGTTTTGGTATGTTGTTGGAATTACTATTGTTCTTTTTTTTTATCTTTTTTACTTCACTGTCAGGGCTGATTTGGTTTTGACTGTTTCGAGGAATGTTCCTTCTGTGATTACAATGATTGCTGCATCAAGTCCAGTCTTTAGCATCTTTATATGTATTTGTTAATTACCAATTCATACTTTTCTGCAGAATTGTTGAAATGTATTACAGGTACTCGGCTTTAATAATTTTCACAACTGGTAGTCTTATGTTCTGGATTGCTGTATGTTTAGTACCCTATCCTAATCGAAATTTTGTTATTCGTCATTTGGAAATGAGTGAATTGCCTTTCGATGCTCAAGGTAAGTGTGCAAAACTGGGAGTGCAGGTTTTCGTAACTCGTAACTTAATTTTCTCCAGTTGTTTAGTAAAGAAGCTATTTTTAGTTATCCGTAATAAATAAGAGCATAATGATGTTGTGTATTTAGTCAAGACGTAGTAAAAGTTAGGTTTTAGAATTTCGTAGAAAAACAAATGTTTTCACTTGATTTTTTTCTTTTTTTTTGATATGAAAACATTTGATGTGTTTTCATCTGATATGGATACACTTGCGAAATGAAATTTCAATCATCCAAGAAGACGAATTTCCGGAAATATATTCTGTACTTTTTTTTTCTTTTTGTAATCAAGACCAGAAGATCTGGACTGTAGAGCGCGTAACCAGCAGTTCTCTATATACATCTCAGGATTACTATTGAAGGGCATGAATTGGATGAACATTTCAGTACATAACGACTTCGCATATTCGACTGAGATGAGGTCACTATTTAAAAATAATTTCATCGTAGATTTTAATTCTAATCAATACCAGTGATTTGTAGAAAGCGAAGAAGATGTGGAGCGATTCATAAATATGTATTTAAAGAATGATGGCATGTTTGTGCTCCGGATGATAACACTCCATTCTGGTGTTATTTTTGGTAATGAATTGATATTTGCATTGTGGAAATCGTATTTTGGCATTGAGCCGCAGATACGGCGATGCAGCTCTTTCCCAACTGGCGCTACGATATGGTTACCACCTACAGGTATCACTTTGAACTTATTCTAACTAATGCAGTTGCTAAGTTTTAATTATTCCCACTCTTTCACTAGAAACATGAAAAAATGGAGGACTCAATGTTCTAAAATATATGTCGGGATATTAATGAAATGTAATGCCAGCGTTAGCGCTAGCAAACTACACCTTTACTCACGCAGTGATCAGCAATACTTATGGCATGGGTTTAAGCTGCCTATCCAATTTTTTCGACATAAAACGTTGGTTCTTTTTGCAATGTAAATACTAGTTCAAATTGAATTTGATTTTTCTTGGGATTAAGAGAAGAGTTAAAGAGAATGTTCATTCATTTTCGCCCGTTTCTCAGTGCGTTACACTTAAGTATCAATGTTTTTATTGATTACGTTTTGAAGTGGATTCAGATTAATGATTCTGTTTTTCTAAATTAACTGCAATATGAATTTACGAAAGTTTGATTGGAAAATAGAGATTTTCAGACAAACAGCTTTGCGATTTCGATCTTAATCAGTTCGACAATGACTCTGACTTGAAATTGTTCCAGAAGATGGGTGAAAAAAAGAATAGTCGAAACGCTGTGGGCACAATTTTAGATGCTACGAAAAGTGAAGAAAATCCACTATTACTGACACAGAGTGAGTGCTATTAGACTATACACTGACTGAAAGTTAGAGTATGAGATAATATTGGCGCAGTTTTGGCCACTTATCTGCTTTCATTTCCTTTACTTCCTCTTATTTTCATCTAGTTCATACAATTCTTAAAGTTGGCTTAGATGAACAGTAACTTAAAGGCCTCAAAAATTCTTATAATCGTTGTGTGATCTCCTGACCACTCTACGTAAGCCACATATAGAAGAATGTTTGTCCGCTTACAAAATGAGTGTTGAACTTTGGGAAGAGCTTTTGTGCGTTTCCCTCCGTATTACTACTATTTTTTTTTCAAAATTTAATAAACGGATTTAGATTTATATTTCTGTTTGTTTCTTCTTGAGAGCATTTGTGTAATGTAACGCATGCGGTGATTTACGAACTTCTTAATTTTTTAGAGTCAACTGCTCCTACACAAACCTTCAAAAATAACCCTCTTAGAAGGCCAGTAAGCAACGAAAGTTGTTTACTTCAGCGTACGGCTCTTTCGTCTCACTCACCTGCTTCCAACAATCCAACGGAAAAGACTGGAAATTTTATGATTTAATATTATTCTTCAGTTATTACTTCAAATCATGACCAGTTAGTCTTAACATTATTGGCCTTATTACCCTACGAAAATCCGTGGTGATGCTAATTAATTTATTATGTGATCTGTGAAACGTATTTTGTGACTCCGAGACTCTAAATTTTTATCTGGAATGACTAAAATGTCTGTTGTTTTGCCTATATATCTGTTGTGTTTTTAAAGCAAACTGGCGCAGTTTGTATTACACTCTAGTTTCAGTATCAGTTCAAGATATCCAAATGCTCTTCAGTTTAGTTCATAATTGTAGCAAAATTTAGCTTCGAATATCTGTCCCAGATCAACATTTTCGGTATGAATTTAATTCCTGATTTGTTTAGAATCTACTTTGATTTGGTTTTCTTTTATTTTGCCGTTCGTTTTGTAATGTTTTAGTGCAGCATCCATGACATTGCGGACTTTCTGTAAATATTTCCTATTTTAGTTTATTTGCTGATTCGAAAAAAGCATACGTGGAGTATAAAACACTGGTGAGAATCGCTTATAGGCTGTTCTAGACGAAAAAGTGCATTTATAAACTTCTTGTTTCCCCGGACTTTATCTCATTTTAACTTCAGATTTTAAAACCTTCAGTTATTTTTGCTTCAACAATGCTTTTTTTCCCACTAATCTATTTTATTTTTTCACTCACCGCCACCTCATTGTGCATGTTATAAGTCATTTGTTATGCCTGTTACTATTGTTCGGAAAGATTTCACGAATAAAAGTGATCATGTGCATTATGCATTAATATTATTCATGAATTTTTAGCCAAATAAGGCATATGTTTTTGTGCTGGAAAAAATTAGCCATCAAATTTACTTCTCGAAAATTCCATGTATTCCGTGCGAAGTTCCCTCAAGTTCTTGCAAATTCCAATTTACACGACAAGTAAATTTGCCTGTTTATACTTTTCTCGGGATGTGATATTGATGAGAAAGTGCGTATGTTAGAGGGGTGCATTCTACTAAAAAATCAGTGGTAATTACGACAGCGAGATGTTAGGTTTTTTGGAGTATTTTGGGGAAATTTGCATAATTCGATATGTATTCGTTCATAAATTTTTGGTCATTCTCAATTAGTTGGTCATTGTTAGGTAGTGTTTCGGAGGAAAAGGTCAGATCGTAAGTTGTTCAGGAAATTTCACTACTGCGAAGAGAAATCGCTTGCAAGGTAATTACGAAAGAGGTTTTACAACATATAAGTGCCTGGGAATAAGAATCTATTTGGGGATACGCTCTGCATTCAAAGTCATCAACTTTGTCTCTGGTTCCTAATTCATGTTCGGGAATTCTGAGCTTATCTGAAGTCCACAACACTTCAGAAATTGGTTCGATGAGCTTTTTTTCAAGAGATACATTTGACCGTTCGATTTCAAAGTCCCGAGAAAAAGAACGTCGCTCGACAATATCGCACGCTCGATCATCAGCACCGTTTTCAACAGATTCCGAAGTGGAACAAACGAAGAAAAATAAGTTGTTAGAGCAACATCAAGATATGGAAATCCCAATTCATGAAGAAAGTGAAGTGGTATGGGTTTAATTAAAACAGACTTTTAAATCCATAGGAGAAAATGACCTGTGTTCAAAAAAATTATCAACAATTATTCATAAAGGGCCGTTTCTTGGTGTCATGTTGAAGTTATTCACATTGATGTTGATCTTTGATAACATGCACTATTTGTTAGAAGACTAACTGATTAAAACACCTAAGAGGATATCTTTTTCAGGCCAAAGTAGCTCGTCAAGAAACGCTTGAGTATTGTCGAGACAAGTTGATCATTAAACCAAAGAAGATGCCTCATGATCAGAAACAGGTTTTTTATTACTTGTATTGTGGTATAATCAGATAGCCAAACTGTATCTATCCTCTTCCATGACAGTTTGTGACAGACAGGAGTGTTGACAATGATCGATGAAACATCAACTTCGTTTTTTCCACTTGAGATGTGTCTATGTGGCCTTATTTTATTGGATGTCTCAGCCAACTTTTTTGTGTGCCATTCATGTGTGTTATTGTCTAATTTTTCCATAATTCGGCCTTCAGATTTAAAGTTCAATATGAAATGAAACTTTGTGATTAATGAATAACTTTCTAGTGAAAGTTCCATTTAGCGGAAGATATCAGAAGGAGTCACAAAGCAACGATCAGACTATCCAACCATGGAAGACATATGTAGTGATTGGGAATCATATGATGAGGCAGAACAAATGACCAAACAACCAGAAACGAAGGCCTGTCATGAGCTGACGAAGCCTCTCCTACTACAGCAGCAAAATCAGAAACAGAAAGAACAATCTCAGTTGCAGCAGCAACAACCTTTACAATATCATCAAAGTGTATATTATAATCAACATTATCAAACTATACAGAATCATGGCAAAATTCAACAACGTCAGTTACCCAAAAAGAGCCATCTTGTGTCGCATAAGAATGAATCAATCAGAAAACACCAATCGAAGATGATGTCAAATCCATGTTTGAAACCTAACAAATAATTTCATTTTGCAAATGTTATGTCCTTCGGTTGAATTGTAATTTAACACAACACAACGACTGTTTATTTGCAGACTATTGAATTTAATGAAATTTTAAAAGTTGAAGATGGAAATGACGTGGTGAGGGACAAAACCAGTGCGTAAACGTTAGTGGGTGTATCAGTAGTAATTAATAATTAATTCGAGGAGTTCTAGTTTAATATTCATTGTTTACGAAAGCAAATATGAGAAATACCTTTACTATGTTGGAACAGGTAAGGAGAATTTTATTCTAAATTTCGTCATCAAATGGCCCCTTCCATTGTGAATACGTGATTCAATAGGACTAACCGTTTTCTCATATTTGCAGCTCATATTTGCAGTAAGGTGACACAATTTCTCATCTTAAAGAAATATTGTAAAAATAGTTTAAAATGATCCTAATACCCTCCCTATATTTCTTATTTTCTCACTCAATAATCCGTGCTTATTAAAAAGATACACATAGCAAAGGATCATGTTTTACAAGGATTAGGATATGTTTATGTAAATCAGCAAGTGGTTGACAAGTTCAAAGGAAGATTGCAGTTCCACCTTTTACGATCTTTTTACGATCATCGTTTACAACTTTTCCGCTCGTTGGAGAACCGCTATTCAATCTTAATTTGCATTATTAATCATAAATTAGCGATTTTTGTCATGCGTATCTTTCAGCTGTTGAATGCTCACAATGAATGAATTCAACCGAATGACTGCTTAAATTTATATTTATTAAAACTTGTGTTCAGTCTCAAATTTTATTCAAAAAAATTTTAAGCATAATTTGACAGAAAAATCGACTTTCGTAATATTATGAAATCAATTAGTCAAAATTTTGATATTTCTATTTCTCGTAATTTGCTAGGAGAAAAATGGAGAGACTTTTGCAAATAAACCGGTCCCTTTTCTCTATCTCTCCCACAGTTCATAGCCATATTTTTTCAATACGACAGGTCATTGCTAAGGTATCTTAAGGTCAACTCTAATTTAGAGTTTAGCAGAATGTATGTCTTTTTGATTATTGTTAGATATATAGGGTATGTTATCCATGGCTTAGAGCCATATTTTCCGTTCAAAACCAGTAATGCGACGCGATCCTTTTATTTCCAACCGCTACCATACCTTAATTACTACCATCTCTTAATTAGTTGTTATCAATGAACTGTGGCGAAATACATGCACGGATAGGCAAATGTGCAACATAGATATACGAAACGAAGACTTTGTATTACTTAGAGTCGTCGTCCACCTCATTTTTTCTTTTGATTCTATTTCTATCAAAACTAAAAAGCCCTTTAATGTTTTGAATGATTTACTGAATCTTGGGGATATCTTGGAAAATCCAACATTATCTACTATGCACAATTACATCTTTTATTGATTAATTTAGAGATCACTTATAATCCCTATCTTGATTATTTTGACATACCAATTCCTCAGTCTGTGTTTTTAAAAATTTTACAGATGAAGGTATCATCATGATCAGTGCGCTCCATATGCAACAAGATACCTGGTAATGGATGTTCTTGACAATCTCACTAATTAGCACAGTCCCCAATTTATTCGAAATCATTGGTGAAAATTATATGGAAATAAAAAAAGTTAGCTTTAGCCGGAAGGTGAATTACAATGAGTCCTTGTGAGAAGTCGATAATGAAGCACTATTTTCAACATTTCTTGTTTCCCGTTTTTTTCGCCATTTAAATTTCAGTTTCACATGGGAATTTCAAAGAAAAAAAGGTTTTTTTCAACCTTTGAAAACATCGTTTTTTGTGATACTGAATGCTATCATTTGGTTATTTATGATTACAGATGTTTCAGCAATTTTTTCTCGTTGCCGCCCTATTATTTATCTACAACAGCTCGACTTCCTTCCGTTCCAGTGAAGAATAGTGGATCGAGGAAGTGTGAAATTAAACTAAACTAGCCATTAAGTTTCCATGTTATGTTTAATTAGGTTCTACATATGCATCCTTCCTTGCCGGCACAGAAAGCAATTAAAAGCGGCATACATTCTTTCAAATGTTATGCTTATTTAACGATCAGCACAAAGGCATAACTTATATTTACATAGTAAGCGGTATGGACAATACAAAGCGTTCTTTCTTTTTACAGGTGTTGCTATTAACACACTAAAAAAAGTTCAATCTTTGCCCGTTGTTTGACCCCTCTTAATTAGATTAGTGATAATCTGATTGATTCATTCTTTGGCAGCAAAATACTTTTCCATTGTGCTAAATCTTTGAACATCACTTACTACGGAAAGATCATCTTTATCCGGCTATGGAAAGTAAATAAAGAACAGATGTGTTCAACAGCCATCGCTTGCCAAACAGATGGTAATTCAATTTTGCGGTGAAATCCGTGTAGTTATAGGTTATTGCAAAGTCTAAATCAGCTCAATCACTCTTTCATTATTAATCATTCCGTAATAATGAAAATTCAGTAAAATTGTTTTTGATATTTAAGGGCAATCTACAGATTGCGCCCTTCAAGTGATGGCTTCAATCTATCGTCACAAAGACGCAAAGAAAGTAATCATTGTAATACAATCTACCGAAACAAAAATACGCCTTGGACCCTTCTTAACTCATTCAACATCCCATCAAATATAACATATAAAAACTTTAAATCTGACGACGAAGTATCGAAATAATACAATTAATTTTAAATATAAATAATTATTTATCTTGTGACGAATGTGTTGTCATTGTTATTCACAAAAATAATGTCTTGTCATTCACAATTATTTATAGTATTCAATGAATTAATTGAGAGGGAAACATCAAGAATTAATAGTTTCGAGTGTCTGACAAAAATCTGTTATTGATATTTCAAACTATCAATGTCGAAGTTTTAAAACATAACTTCAATCATTCTACAAAGATAGCGGTACAATCATATATCTTCGTCACCGAGATAACAAAACGGTGCATAAGAATTTTGCCTTCGGTCTCTGGTCTACAGGACTATACCATTCCTCACCAACACTCAGTCTGGGGCGGTAACTTATTCATCACTGACCGAGGTAGACAACGAACCTTAGCATGAAGGTACAATATTAAAACTTGCCACTCGGCCATCAACCATATTGACTCCAATCCTTTTAAAAAATGTTCAACCCTTAATATCTGTTATAAGTTCATTTCCTTTGCGAAATGGACGAACTCTCTTCAGTAGTCGAACAATTCCAAAGATTTTTCGAAACAAATAAACTTCCAGAATTCCATCAAATTTTATCGAGATGAAAGTATTCGTGCGAAGACATACGCTCAAACGTTGGAAATTCATCATAAATTTCTAAAATGTAGCAAATTACTACAAAAAGACACTTATTAATATGGCTAAAATTTCCGGTAAGGAGAAATTCAACGATGTTTATTTATTCCGAATCTGTAAAGAGAACAGAATATTGATTCCGGAAAAGAGGTATACCTTAAATCTTCGTTTTCATGATGGAAAACTAAAATTATCCTCATCCAATCGCTGTTTCGTTAGTTTTTTAATAACATGTATGAAGCTCTGTGTCTTTTCTGTTAGGTAGCACCGTAAAATCTGGTAGAATGGCACTGACCTGTGGACAATATTGCCCTGAAATACTTTTGCTAATAATAAATCAGAAATCATAACAACTGGGTAATTAACAGCAGAAATTATAACTGGGAAGTAATTAACAGCAAACTTGTTGGAGGTGATAACTCTTCTTCTTGAGACTTAATCTTACTCGAATTTCGATTCTTATTACATTTTCTCCATCACTTCATAACTTCGCTATCAACCTTTAAGTAATGCAATCAATTTACTTGAAAAACTGTGAGAAAATTACTTCTTCACGTGTATTACACCATATTTCTTTCATTGTGAGCAATGAAAACGGCAACGTCAAAGCAATCAACTCCATTATATATCCCAAAAACAAACTTCCGCTCTTCTCAACAAACCCCTTCCCTCTTCATCTGATGGAATAAATCGTTTATATCGCAACATATTACCCAAAACGAAACATTTAAACTCCACTAACATTATAGCCTTGCAATTCAACTTAAATTGAAAAGAGTATGCGAAGTTCGAAATACAGAATGGAACATAACTATAACCCAGACTCCGAAATATCCAGGTAATTACTTCAATTGCTCAACAATCTAAGCGTAAATCAATCGCGAAATTTAAGTCAGATCGGTTATGAAGATTTTACGGGTGCACAGAAACCCAGCACCAAGCAGAATTCGGATAAAAATTATACCAAGGGGAAAACAAATTATATCATAATATAAAAAATTATATATTTTTTTATCATAATATAAAAAATTATATTTTTTTTATTAAAATTGTACCTTCGGTGCTTTCCATTCACATTTCAATCACAAACAAGTATTTTCAAATTAGACCAAACTTTAGAACTGAAACTGTGGGGAAGAAACGTTTAGTATGATTTTAATCGACATATCTACCACTTAATGGAAGCTGTCACGGTGCATAAACCAAAGCAGAAAATGGCCAACATCTTTTCTACTCACTAATTTCAAATAAATGAACAAAGTCAGCAATTGCTAACCTACATTGTGTCCTTTATCCATCAAAATTACTTGAAGCATAAAGTTGATAATCGAAGTTTAACCATTTAAAAGAAAAAAAATTGTAACATGTGAATGAATGGTAAGAGAATTTTTATAACTGTAGGAATCCATGCAATACAATTATCAGTGATTTAAGAATAATTGAATTTGAACCATTACTGGTAGGGTAGAAAACAAAATACAAACCGTAGAGGCATTCGAACTCATCGAACCTCTACTATCATTTATTAATTAGATATAAGAACCAAGAAAAATATATATTAAAGCAAAGAAAAAATCGTAAACAGTTATATAAAAGCAACAAGTGAACAGGAAAAGAACAAAAAAAAAAAAAACAACCGCATGCTGCTGATAGACAACAGTAAAGATACTATTTACAAGTGAAAAGAAGTAATTTATAAAATTTCGCCAATAAAATTAACAGAAAAGTATTGGAAACAAGAAGATTGAATGCCACAACAGTTTTGTTTCAGTGTCACTGTACTTCAAGACAATATTAAGCAAAAGTTTCAGCATTCATAAATACTCGCCCAACCATCCTATCTTATCATCTATCAATAGTGTAGCATAAATTATCAATTTGATAGCATTCAATTTTCTTGAAAGGCATTCTGTAATTGCGAAGATACAAAGTATCAACAGCAAAAAGGCATTTAAGGAAGAAATGCTTATAATCAACACAAATAAAAATTTATGCACAATTAAAGCTCCATTATTTATATTTATTAATAGCTAAGAATTCCATCTTATGAATATTATATCGTTTTTAAAAAACAATTATTATAAAAATGAAAAATTCGCTTCTACATTTGTCCAAATTTAAAGAATTTTCCATCGATGAACCAATTTCATAGTTTAGTGATGTCACGTGCGGACCTGCAAGATTCTCGAATTTTGTTGGTAAAATATGGCCACGGGAAACTATTCGAACTTTTCAGTTTAGATTAGTGAGATTTCTTGGCATAGAATCAACCATGGAAAATTGAAAATCCCATGATGGCTCCGAAAACAGCTAATTTACGGATATGGGTCATAACAATAATAGATTTGTTTCAAAAATTGGGAATTTTCAGCAATGCAGGTATAAAACAAATTATGCAACAACATACTGAAAATAATTATGAAAAGCAAGAGAAGCACAATTTTTACAGACAGGAAAAAAATCACATGAGAGGCACTATGAAGAAAAGGGAAAAAATGAAGCGAATGAAGGGACAGAAGTATACTAATATGCACGGCAGAAGCCACCCATTTAACAACCATCACAGTTTCAAAGATCCATTTCAAAACGGTATTTTATAAAAATCGATTTGCCAGTTTAAACATTCATAAATTCAAAGCTTTGCTCATGAAAATTCCAAACAGTATTCATCAAATCATTAGCTATATTATAAACTGAATTGAGATTTCAAAAAAGTCCGCACAAATACCATTTCAAAAAATGCACCCAACCACTTTGAGGCACATTGGCTGGAAAACGAACGAGATCCATACAAATAAAATGAATACAAACAACTAGGTCAAAGCAACATCCAACATGCAACATCTATTGGATAGTGATGAAACAACAACATACAATTACGATTTCATGTGGCAGCATAAAAGACCATAACATCATTGACTTCCATATAAATAACAAGCTTAAAACACATTTAAATTAACAAATAGTAATGTTTGATTAGTAACTAAGCAAATATTCAATAAAAATTGTCAGTTACTTGGCTAACAGGAAAATTACCTAATCTGTAATGCCTTTCAATACTATAAACCTTACCTGTTGTATACTTTAGTTTTTAGAGTAACACCGTAAGAGTAGTTTTATATTTCCTGACCATTTGAGTTAAACAAATGAAAGGTAAAAGATAAATTATTTTTGCAAGAGACTAAAAGAGAACTCATAAATTAGTTTGTACGTCGGTCACCTTATGAACGACATCTCGTAGCTGCCGTCTCGGATTATTATCCGGAGTTAGCCGGTAGTTGACAGTATTTGATTCTGATTTACTATTTGTTTGTTGCAACATCACCTTCGGTACATCAATTTCCTCATAATAACTGCCGCCATCTTCAGATGATTGTGTCGGTAAAGGTGAACGTGCAACGTCGAAACGTTTTGAATGTAAGATCTAATATGAAACACAGTAGAAAACATGAACAAAAAAGAAATAATTTAGTGAATTTTCCCACTGATTCTGTGTTTGAATGCAAATAAGCAAAAACTTCAATGCTTTTCTCTCTGCAAATCAAAAAGTAAAAAACCTTATTAAAGCATCTCGCATTTTTTAATGATGACAGTCCTAAGTTGACAGTAGGCTCGGCTGCATAACGCTCACTGTAATCAATATCTTCTCGATCTGGATAAGACGGTAACCTTTTCTTACCAGACATCTACAATAGCAATGAAATAAAACTATTAAATCAATAACTTTTACTTTATTGTTACTGTTTATGCACAGCTCAGATCAATCCCATAGGAACCTAAATTGGTGGTAGATTTATAATACGCTAATCGTTAATTACGAGTAATTTTCCTCCTACATTCCCTCCTTATTATAGGCATCACTACGTAATGTTTCTTTTTTCTTTTCTAATTTTCTAATTTCTAATTTCCGAGTTTAAATATTCGTCAATAAATCTGTGTAGCATTGCAGATTTTGAAATGAAATGAAAATGAATACAGCGATTTAAAACATGAAGAAAATCTGTTCAAATTGTCCTTTAATTTAGTTGTACAATGACAATGAATAAACTAACCACGATTTTCTAACGATTAGAAATGCAATTATTTATTTCCTTATTTTATTAATTTTTCTTACAAATCTATTTTACAGTTTTATTAATTTCTATGTACCAGTTTCCTACTTTTATATGAATATTTCATAAACTATAAAAACTGACTGAGCCAAAAATCTATACATATATAGGACTTTCAAAACCAAACTGACTGTTTGAATTCTATGCGTCCGATCTCGTTCGAAATAACTAATTTCGGAATTTGGGTTTGTACATATGGATAAACACGGCTTTTGCTCGGAATATTTTGAAAGTGTTCTTGAATTTTGGTCATTCTGGAAGGTTGGATCTACTAAAGACGCTCTTTTTGTCACTTTTTGACGGTAAAAAATAACAACAATCAACATCAATGCCAGAATACAACACGAAGAGAGCAATATAAGCAACAGATCTCTGAAGTTTAATCCGCCACTTGAAGTCTGAAATTCTAGTGATTTAAAATTTAAGAAGAAGGCAATGGAGACTATATCCAATTTATTACTAATTGACATTTATGACTAACTTTTTATTCAGACTTAACTGTATTTGGAAAACAATACTAAGCCTGTAATTTCGGTGCAAAGCACAGAAGTTGTGGTTAGTGTAAGTGATTACACCCTCTCAATGTAAGTGATAACCTGTTGTTCATTTTCAATCTTTACGACAAAAGTTCTGGTGTGGTTATACCGCTGAAGTGATCGGCACTCTGAATCAAGATGTAAACATCTTTCGCCATAGAAACACGGTGGACAGAGGCAATGAAATCCTTGAAGCGAGTCGACACAGGTACCTCCGTTTCTAAAAATACGAAATTGATTGGTACCAACAAAAAAACACAAGCGTGGATTGAAAACGAAATTTAATGCTCTAATTGCAAATAGCATCAATTAATTACTAATGACCGATTATGTTGAATTCAAATTTTTTTTTAATCTGAAAAAACCTCATCCAAACAAAATAAGAATCGTTTTTTTCCTGTATAGTATGAATATACCTGCATACATTGCGATCACATCCTATTTCAGCAGTTTTACAATTGCTTCCCCTAAATCCGATGCGACATTTACAATAGTATCTTCCACCTTGCACGTCAATACATTGGCCACCGTTCATGCAGGGCTCATTTAAACAAGGACTGACCGAATCTTGACATAATGTACCGCTATATCCATCCAGGCATTGGCATTTGTAATTATTCACTTCATCAATGCAACGTCCGCCGTTCATACATGGATTGAGCTAATAAGTACTCCAGTTTAAGAAATACAATACAAAGCGTTAAATTCCTCAAAGTGAAATGCTCAGAGAAATTTTAAACAAGCAGAGAACGTTCGCAAAACTTCTGGATGTCATGCTTCGACTCAGCTTTTGAATAAATTTTTCAGAATCGGGAAATTATAAGCGAAAAACAAAAAAAAAAAAAAAAAACGAAACAAAGTGCATACTAAAATAATTTCCCAAATGTGCAATTACTCAAACTTACTTGTGCACACTCATTAGAATTCACCTCACAGTGCCTTCCGGTAAAGCCAAGCGGACAGAGGCAGTCGTAGTCTCCAGCACTGTTTCTTTCCACACATTTTCCTCCTGAAATAAGTATCATATTTAAAGATGAATTGTCATTAATAAATTATCACATCAGTTGATTAATCAATTTCTAAAGTTGATGGCTAAATCAACTTTACCCAAAAGCGCAACAATGAATTGAATAAGTGACCTTGGAAGGAATGAAATTCTGTAGTGTTTCCACATTATTTCAATTCAAAGATGATAAAAAGTTGAAAATTACTTTAAAAAAGGGAAGAAGGCATCATGAGGAATAAAGGTTATTACCTTTATTCTTCGATACAATATCCTCATCAAACCAAGGTTAATTTGGTCAATATGGCAGCTCAGCATGATTTTTTATTTTTACTTGAAAAATGAAAACGAAATAGTTGGCGAATAGTAGTGCAGCCAGCTGTGGGAGGTCGATGCAATAAAGCACTCTGTTAAATTTCCATTAATAAACAACATAGAGCAGTTTCGTTTTAATTTAGAATTTTAAACGAATTTTTCAAATAATAGGACCAGCAATAAACTTATTCTGTTGCTAATTGCTTTTTTAATGTTAAAAGCATGAACATTTACAACTATACACTCTTCCTACACTCAGCGGGCGAACGAATCGGAAAACCTTTGTGCAACCCAACTAACTTTGGCAAACATTCTACCCTGCTGTGACTACAAATACTAGCCGACAGGTAGTACCACGACTAACTGCAATCCAAACTGTATTGCGTATCACTATGTTTTGAAAAACAGCAATCTTATGTCAATCTATTGTTATTTCGCTCATGGCAAGCAATGCATATTTAACATAGGAATGGCCATAATATTTATCCGTTAAAATCTTAAAATTTCAGAAATCACAAGAATAAATTAACCGTTAAAACAATGGGCTACGTCACAAGGTCTAATCTCGATATCGCAAGTAGAACCGGTCCATCCTGACAAACAAGTACAAAAGAAGATTCCATGAATTTCCATGCATGTAGCACCATTTTGACAAGGTGAATCTGAACAGGAGCTAGCAACAACTTGACAGTAGCGACCGGTAAAGCCTTTTGGACAAATACAAGTATAGTTGTTTCCAGGTATATCCTGAAAGATGCATAGTTCAAATGAAAACAGCAATATCCAAGAAATGTTATTGAAATTCAGAAACGCAGACTAAGACTTGTTAGAATTCCATAGTACACAACTACTATTTAATCAACTGATTTCTGAAATGCACAAATAAAAATATAGCATACAGCACAGGTAGCCCCATTTAAACATGGTTGTAGCGAACAGTTCTGTACAGGGGTTTCACAGTTCGTTCCTGTGTATCCATCTGGGCATTCACATGTATACTGTCCGTGACCTGTATTCCTACATGTCGCATTATTCCTGCATGGCTGATGTCGTGTGCAGTAGTTCAAATCTATAAAATACTCTATGAAAATTAAAAAATTATAAATATTACCTTGAATTACATTAGAATGGTGTTTATAAAAAGCATCGAGCGTCAGCATGCAGTAAGTGGTGTTTACAAGTTCTTAAATTTGAACACCATCAACACTTTTTATAAAAACATACATGTATTTGCTAAATTTAATAATTGAATTATTAATTCCTACTTCAGTAATCAAATTTTAAAAGCATAATTTGTCGAAAAAATGAGCTTCGAGGTACAGCAAATCTTGAAATACCTTCATTGCAAAAATGTCCTCCCCAGCCTTCATCGCAAATACACTGATTGGGCGTTTTGCAAGTGCCGTGCTTGCAACCCGGATATCTCACGCACTGAAGGAAGAGCATTTAAAATAGCAGAATATTTCTTGAACTTAGAAGTGATTTAGTAATTAAAAAGAAAGTTGATTTATGCATCCATTTCTCCTTTTCACAGGTACTGTTACGAAAAACATTAAAGCTTACTTGATCACAGTTCGGTCCAGTCCACCCGGTTTTACAACGACATGAATCAGGCCGGTCGCATGCACCATTGATGCAATTGTCGCAGCGTGCTGAAGCTTGAACATATTGGTTACTGACTCGAAAATAATTCCCGGATAAAATGACCGTCAATATGTCTTCTTTAATCGAAAATGTGGTACTTTAAACCCTTTATTCAGCTATTATTCCAGTGCAGCGTAAAATAAGGTGAGGAATGAAGAAACATTCAGTCATAATCTGTATTGAAATGTATATTTCAAGATAAAACGATTCTATACAGTCCGTGAAGCGTAACGCATGCTTTTCAAAGGAAGTAATATACTTCTTTTTTTTTAAAATCCAATATATTTTTGAAAAAAAAAGCAAATTAGAAATAAAAGCATTTCTTAATGCTTCAAGTTGCCAGTCTATCAAAGATTCTGCTACATTGATAATTATAATCGGCTTAGAGGAATTAAAAAAAATAAACGTTACAATTCAGGTTCTCTAAACATATTTCATAAGATCGAAAAAAGGAAAAAACATGAAGTTTGTAAGTGCGAAAAAATATAAGTTTTTTTGTCCGCTTTCCTCTCATACGATTCTGTACCTGCCAATAGTGACCAGTCTTTTTTCTCAATTCATACGATACTAATCGATTCGTCTTTTATTGTTTTTTCGCAAATAACTTTGGAAACAGTGAAAGCATGAACTAGGGAGCTAATGATGAAACAAGCAGATGTCCGGAAAAGGTAGCCTGAGAAGTCAAAGAGAAGAAAGAAACAAATATAATGGAAGACGGCCTTCGAAGCAATACTAATTGCTAACTGTTCATACTACTTGCGTCAAAATTATGTAACACATGTTTCTTTCAATCTTAGCTTGTTTTCTACTATACTAAAATAAGAATTTCTATTATATTCTGGACCAAAAATCTTTGGCGAACAGCTGTTCCCTGTCTCTTACCTAAGTTTCTATTTATTCGCATAAATTTTAATGATCAGATTTTTTTTTTGGTCAACAGTTGCGGTATACTATTAATCCTCAGTAATCCTTCATATAGTTTCTGGGAAATTGCTTGGAAAAGGCAAGAAAATGAGATCTTCTTGATAATAATGAACACTTGCCAGTCAGAAAAAGTACTTCAAATTTCAGATAAAAAATTGAGTGGTCGGTTTACTACGTGCCATTAAGTGCACACAGTATCGGAAAACAATTTTCCACGAAAGAAATTTTTAAAAATTGACGGAAAGTTTTTTTTTTGAAAAAAAAATGGCATAATTTCCATGTTAGTATGATGCTCGTTATTTACACATTAGTAGAATTAATAAACAAAAAGGATTGTGAGAAGTAAATGAAGAATAAAGTGGTGGGTAAGGAACAGTTGAGAGGTGCTTCATATTCAGAAGAGCCGAAAAGAGTACGTTTGATTATATTATGCATATCAACAATTATCTACACTCCTACGAAAGCGAGTAAATAATAGCCTACAGTGAAGTGCATATTCCACTCTAGCATCAATATCACTGGTATTGTTTGCTAAAAACTGTACTAAAACTAAGTTCATTATGGAGTTCAAGCTTGAATACAATAATAGTACTATTCTGAGGCTATTACAACTCTGTATCCATAATAGTCGCTTAAAGTCTAAAGTAAGGCTGCTGCATTTTTAGGTGTGAAAAGCAAACTCAATGCTTCATGATTTTTGTAAGAGTAATAGGCATAAGAAGTAAATAACTAGGGTAGTTTCTGCCTCAGTCTATATAAATGGTGAATTCAAGCCTGATTTACCGAATTAATCTAAATCCTTAATGTGTCTATTACTCACCAAAAACCAAGCAATTTCATCTTCACAGACAACAGGAAGTAATTTGCAGTGGTCGCAATAATAACTGAATTTCTTATTTCTTGAAAATTATTAAACTCATAATTTTACAGGATTATTAGTGTGAAACGAACCTGTATCACAACTTGGTCCTTCCCAGCCAGGTGAACAAGCCAGTGAACCATTCGATGTACACTGGAAATGACCAACAGTACTAGACATCGGCTGACAAAATGTAAGACATCGTGGTCCATAATAATCACTAGCGCAGGTTATTCTGTAAGCGATCCTCATTCGAAAACCATTTGTACCAACAAGCGTTTCTTCAATCCAATTTTCACCCGAAGGTATGCTTTCACGTTGAAAGCCATCATGAGACATCAGCTTTTTCAAACCTGGAACTGAATTATGAATTTCGGAATTTCCCCATAAATAGTCAAGTCTTAATCCAGTCTGAATGGCGTCACAAGTTTTATTGTCCACTTAGGTCATTCATATACCAGAGTGCAACATCAATTTCCAGGTGAGACCTAATATCATGAATAATCATTGTTTATCTCTCTACGCATTAATCTCCCGGAAGGTACTTAAAAAGGGAAAGGAAATAAAAATGGAGCGTAGGAAAGCGATGGATGATTAAGATTTAACAACAGAAAGAAAGTAATCAACCGCGAAGATCCACTGCTGATACAGCTAACTGAGCTAAGGTCATCAAAAAGATGCCGTATGTGATAAAGAGGTGGAAAAGTAGAGAATTACCAAGTTAATCCGGTATAAACACTTGCACAGCTAAACAATTTCACACTTCGTTGCTGATCTTCCGAATGTAAAGTCCAAAAATAAAAGAACACGTTCAAAAAACAAATAAAAAAATTTGGAGGGGAAATTGAAGGATAAATTTCTGAGGAATAAAAAAAAAAGTAAACGTACTTCCAGTGATCCTCCATGCTTCCGTTATTAAAGTAAACGATTCCTAAAATTAAGATCAATAACTAATTTAACCAGATAGTTCAAAATGAGTTTAAACCTTGCACTTATTGTTGAAATTCGTAAAATGCAATCAATTCGCTAAGATAAGGCTAGTACTTTCGTGCTTTACAGAACTTTAGTACAGACATTCGGCAGTTTCATGCCATATGCAAAACATTCCCTTCTCCTGTAACACTACTTATCCAAAACATACCAAATTTTTGCGCCTCACAGTTTTGTTTCTACCGGTTAAACCCTTTCTGCACCATATAAATGCGATTTTTTCAGGCAACGCGCGTGAGAAAGAACCTTGGAAGGGATTGTATGTGATATAGTGATGTTGAGGAGATGGATATTCATGAAGCGTAGGAGAGCAGCAGGGGTTTTGCTGTCGCACCCCGCTCTTTAGAAAACTCCATAAAAAGAGGGGAAGCACGAAAAGAACAACAGAACGCGTATGCATAGCATCTTACAGAAAAGTGTTGTAATTCCTTTTGAGACAGTAATGGTTACATTGTTATTTCACATACATTGTTATTTCACGCGGTAACATCAACAACCCATACTTTCTCATAAGATCGGAATATTTCCTATCTCTAATTACGTTGATGTCTCATCGGAAGTACTCGTTCGTATGAGATTGCAACGGAAATATGGCGGAAATTTAGTACATATCCAGTGTGTCAAGATACTTCACAATTGTCACCTATTCCAGTGATCTTTTTGAAAATTAATGATCGTCTAATGGGGTTTTGTTATGGTTATCGTAAATCATTTTCTTTTTCCACAATGTCCTCAAATCATTTGCAATATTTTAAAATTTTTAAAGTTTGTCAGTAGAAATCGACGCCCATAAATTCCGTGACACTAACAAATTAAAAATATGGTAACAAGTGCACATTTTAAGTTCATGATGGTTCATATTCATGCAAGGGTAAACTAGACCTCTTTAAGTTTTCATAATAAAAAAGGCTACCGATATGAAAAAACCTACCCACTAGTAATGTAGTCTTCCGCTTTAATTATTATTAGTGCTTCATGAGTTACTGCTTCTTTGCCAAAATTTATATCAAAATAATTCGTGGGATATCCCTCACGATGAATGCATTTCTTTATATACTCTTGAAAACTTTTCCGAAACAGAACCACTCAATCGAAGGAATTATTTTCAGTATAGTCGGCATTAAAAAGAAAAAGGTAAACAAGCACATACTGGCCAACCAAACTGAAATTCAATCTTTGTCCCATTACGTAAGCGTTCTGCATCAAGTGTCACTTCACCGAATGTACATTCACCATTATAGCTAATACGTTTCTCAAAATGTTTGAGACAAATCCTCAGCTCAGGACGAAACTCCTCTTTTGAGCCAACTGTCAACGAAACCAGTCGTATTTCGAATGAACCTGCACAAGAACACTGCAAAAAAAAAAACCCATTTAGTTGGATAGAAAATATTTAGGAAATTTCCTAATTTTCGAGAAATTTTTGGGGCAAACAGACACGAATTTCCAGCCATTTTCCAGCAACACAGTTGAAAAAAGAAATTACATCCTCATTAGGAAAGGAACTGCACTTTATCAACAAACGACTTTTCAGTAGTACAGTTATGTTGGCGGTAATTATGGTTAAATATTTTCTTTGCACTCTCCCGTCTAATCGATGATTCGTTGTTTCGCTTTCAGTGCTCTTACTTGAAACAATGACTATTTTACTCCGTGTACTGTTGCAAGAAATTCCGCAGTGCAACAGAACTTGAATAGCGCGAAATACGTGGGAAAAGCGCTGGCAATTTAAACGATCAAAATGCAGACAATTCACTTATATTAGCCGAGTAATTAAATCTAAATCTTTTAAATTCAAAAGGACTTTACCAGACGAAGAATATTGTATCCCATGATCATAATGTAGATTGGCGATACGCGATTATGGAGCATTCTGGTGCTGCGAACGAACTCGCAGTGCGTTTTTTTTTTGTTGCTATCTTTCAATCTTCAGGTTCAACTCAGTCAGAAAAATGCAACAACTACTCAAATCAGATAAAAAAATACGTTGCGAACTCAATAGAGTAACGTATCGGTGAAGTGAAACGCTCCCAGTTTGTTTGTTTATATAATTATATTTATATATGATTTTCTTAATTCTATTCTGGATGTCGAGTGCGCAATAATCAGTCACAGTCTCCTATCGCATTCCAATGTGTAATCTGAAATTCATTTATAATTGGTTATTTACTGGAAAATAAGAAGGAAATTTCGCACGTTCCGAGCTAAGAACTGAACGAACAGTAGAATTAGCTGGAAAAAAATCGAAAATGAAGGGAAGATTCTGCTTAACAAAAAAAGCTTGAAGTATAAAAATTTTACGAAAAAGAAACATATGCAGATTTCATCACTCAACTGTAAGGCCACTTTTTAGCATGAATTCATTCCTGTCTAAAGCTATTACTGAGCTAACTTTATTTATAAATATTCATAGAACAGCTGGCAATTAACGATTTTCTCGACTCATCGTAACGATAGAAAGATCTGTGCTAATGCAATAAACCAATGACTGGCTCCACTCTTCCAGTTTTGCAGAGCTCTTCTTTCCTAATCCAGGAAGAATTAAAGTACTTTCAGGCTTTTTAATTTGATCAAAATGTGGACAAAACCGATGTGTTTTGAAGCTCATCAAATAAAATTTTTGTGGAAAGTTTTCAAAACCATTTCGAATCTCTCAATATTTACTAATCAACCATGTTTTCTCTGTGTGTAACTTATGCGCAGGATATATTCTTTCGTCGCAGAGAAGAGCTGTAAAACACTTAACATTTGAATACGATGCAAACGAAATATTCCTTAAACTCTTCGCGTCACAAGCCTATCGTGGAAATCTCATAATAGTAAGATCATATGGAAATTTCGTACAAAGCAGTCGAGGGAAAAATCAGAAAATTAACCGGAGTTAGGATGAAACTGGACTTAATAAAAAAGAAAGGATTTCCTTTCCCTCTATCAGAGATTCGAAGAGCTGAAAGAATTGTCCATCGATATGATGCAAAAAGGCTAGTGGGTAATGATAAAAACTACAGTAAGGCTGTATTTGACAAGCTAGTCAGAATAGATAAGCTAATCAGAATAGATAAGGTAGTCAGAATGGCTACGTTAGTCAAAATGTATGGTGCTATCAAGGGTGTGCTCCCCAAATTTCATCCTGAAATCTTACAGTTACCAATGGAATTCGATGGAATATGATTGAACATTACAAATTAGTTAGAACAATTCCATAAAAAATTTAAAATTTGTGCAACAACTAGGAGCGAGAAGGCAACGGCATATGCAAAAGAGGTATAATTTTTCTACCTCATTTTTTTAATTTGAAACACGTCAAATTCTTCAAGAATTAAAGAAATCTCGAAGAGGTATTTTTACAATTTAATTTTCGCAAGATGGAAATTTAAAAACTTTGATCAAAGACGATGAAATTTTTTAGAACAGATAAAATGCGCAAAAACTGAAATAAGTATTAATATAAACTCTATCACTGTGGAATTATGACTGCACTAAATGACCAGTCTATCAAATACTGCTGGTATAACACTAAACTAATCCATTCTGCTTCCTCGCCTCCTGAACATCGGCTATTCTCGGCCTGCTATATCCCGAGAAAGGGCGCAGCAGCATTTCACGATAATATTTTTGCGATAATATTAAGTTTCATGCGCATGGATATTTTTATTGTAAGTTATCGGAAGAATTTCGGGGAACCGAGCGGAAGGGGATAATTTGTACGGTGAACATCAAAATTGACGAAGAAATTGGAGTGACAAGGGGAGGAGTTAGTAATTGAGCGAGAATGAATTTGAAACTTATGTGGATACTACTGTGTCCTGGTGTCACCCTAAATCATCTCAAATGGAAAATATGATGACTTGATAACTAAGGATTTGATAAGACTGATGATAAAATCTGAAAGCAATTACGCTTAGTGAACCAATGGAAACATCGAGTGATTTAGGAAGTCAGAAAAGGATAACTTGATAATAAGTAAATATGCCACCCTATCAGAGGAGAGGTACAGGATAGTGTGGCATAGTGCCCCACGCATACGTACTTGCCCATCTCCAGGATTGTTCACCAATAATACATGCACGCCACGCCTTCGGGGAGATACCGACCGCCTCTGTGACAGGAAATGTAAACGTAAAGAGGGGGCGGTGGAGAGAGAGGAGGGGAAAGAGGCGTTCATACTGTGTTCGCACTCAGGGCAAAACGACAGATGGCCATTGAGAGCCATTCTTCTTCCTTCCCTCCCTTAACAAACCTGAAATCTGTTTAACACCTTAACGCTGCAACTGAATAAGCAGAAACGCTTCCAGGTCATACTGATATTGAAACGACGCTCGAACTCTATCTTTCCTCTCTCCCTTTCTCTCCTTTTCCTCCTCTCTCTCTACGTATCACAGATGATCATATTTTTGCCTTCCCATCATGATGATCGACCAACGTATATCGTTAAGTTCCTTATAAAAAAAGTGGTGCAAAACGTTTAATTATCCCATTTTCCCTTAAGTTTTATGCTAAGAGTTTTTAAATTTGTTGCATAGTTTAAGTTTAATTTGAAAAAGAAACAAATTAGAGATGCAAGAATCTAATCGACAACCATCATTACCACAGATACTAGAAATATGAAAGGATACCTATAAGGATAGATCGAAGAGACAGTTTGCTATCATTCCTGAAATTAGAATTTTCTGGCATATTAGCAACAGATCATGGAATAAGGAGAGTACTGGTCAAAAAGCAAAGATCAAACTAGCTTGATTTTGAAAAGCAAATTGGATAGAATTTGAAAATTCGAGGATTCCATATTTTCTGTGCATAGTTTTAGCAGCGAGGTTTGGTTTCGGATCACAATTCCTGAACTATGCATTTCTCAGAATTTAGTAAGTGATTCAAAAGCCTTACTCATATAGAAGAAAGGTCTTATTCAACTGAAATTCAATTGCTTAGCTTTTCATCTTTAGGGAGATATTATAGGGAGGGTCATACTTACAAGTGAGCAATAACAGAAGTCGGAAAGATCAAAGACAAGCAGTCGATTTGATTAAGATGACTTAATCAATGATATCGATATTTCACTCTTCATCCGTGTCAAATTGAAGCAGATCAGTGACTGATACTTCATTGGACTCCTCCTATCTTATTTTCTCATCATTAAGTTTTCCACCAGATTCTTTCTCATTTACACGATACCGATGTATCGATGGTCGATGGTTAGCTCAAATGTAACGAACTGAGAATTGAGCTCGTGGTGGCTCATAAATTTGTTCCTATTCAATCGTTCTCTTTTTGTCTTTAATTGTCTCATTGATCCATTTATTTGATATCACCGAACTTAATTGTTAGCCGCCTATTAACCAGTTAAATGAACTGTCTCATATCATATCACTTCGCAATTCATTATCATGCATGTAAAGCCAGTAAGACGAAAGACTAATTTTACATCATAATCAACCATTGATATTTAAAACTAACACTTTCTCAAATCGTAATGATTATTTTGGTGCCTCCTCAAAGTTTCGGAGAAATTAAAAAATAAACTAAGTATTGGTGTGATCCAATTTCAGAATTGCAACATATAAAAGAAAATTGCTCTAATATTCAAAATTCCTCTAAAAAAAATTTTTTGCTCCTTTATGCGACGTTTTGGCGCAATAGAATTATGCAACTTCAAAAGAAAAACCGCACGCAGTATCTGCTCACCAGATTAGCGTATCCGCTATATTCAATCGCAGTTTAAAACTGCGATTGAAGTCTGCAAGATCAACTGCAATTAAGTTGACAGAATTAAGTACCGCTAAATAGGATGTGACCGTGACCCGTGTGGGGAAATTCGAAGGCATTTCATCATGTGCAATTCATTTCATTTGCTTAATGGTCATTGTTTTCAACATTTTTAAAAGGTTCTTTAGAATAATAAAGCAATCAAGCGCTTTTGAAGGTCATTTCTGGTACAAACTATGAAAAAACAATAGAATTAGGAACACGTTGTAGGAATATATTCGACGTATTATGTCTTCTTGAAGAAATCGGTAATCCTTGATTAATCATCAATATTCAGCGTTGCTAATATATGTGTTACGAAGGCTGATTCTCAATTATTTAAATTAAATTGAGAAAGGAGCTCAAAATTCTGGTATAACCATACAATTGTTAGGATCGATAGCAGCACATTGAGCAGAACGCATCTTCATGCCAATACTAATTGAGTTAATTACAGTGACCCAACTGCAAACTTGCATAATTGAATGAAATTAATGACTCTGTAGGACTACATTAATCATTGGACAATTTTTTTTAGCAATTCATATAAAAAAAATCCAAAAGTGGATGGTTATTGAAGCTTTTGGAGTACTGACGGTGAGTTAATTTCTATATTTTCATTTGTAGCTAAATTGGATGTATAAAAAACGAACCTTCGACTGAATAAGACTATAAATGAAACAATATGGCAATTCAACCTTAATTATATCATCAACCACACTGTTTTAATCTATTTTATGTGTCCAAGTAATCTCCTTGATATCACTACACTTCAGCTAATTTCCTTACTTCCAAGGATTTTAACTTTCTTAAAAAAACTTCAGGTGGAGCGTAACGTCACCTGACCAAGCAGTAATAGAAGCTTATTCTTCATTATTTGGTGAAAAAAAAAACTTGGAATATGTCGTTTAACGACCTGAAATGTATCCTTTAACATGCGCCAGAAGATGCACGAAGATATTTAAATTTTCAAGAATCTTCCCCGAAATCCAATCGCTTAAAAATTCAATCGTTTTTAAAGCAGTGCTTGTGATATATGATGAAGTAGTAAGTGACAATTGAAATAATAATAAATAATTATTTTTAAAATTGTGAATTAAAATTCCTACTTCCTACAAAAATTATTAATTAGAATTCCTATATTAGAATGTAATTCAAAGGTAAATGTCAAATTTATTTTAGAAGGAGTAAAAAACTTAGTAACGAATTGTGTTTTAGAGTAGCTCTGAAATGAAACTGCCATGTTTTAGATTCATTTAAAAATAACAATCTCTGGAAGAAATTAATAAACTTCAGTGACCGTTTTGTTTGGTACCATGTACCAAACAAAACGGTCACTAAACTTTATGCGACATTTAAACATTTTGCAGCATTTTACTTCATATCGATTGTTTTTCTCAAGTCTTTTCTTAAATAAATCAAAGAGATGTCAACAAAAAAAAGTTTTTTGAGACATTTTTGGGGAGGATATTGACGAAATGTGCTTTTGAAAACCTTTGTACAACTACTACTTAAATAAAATTCAACTTATTAGATTAAAAAGAAGTTAGCGGACGCATCTGGCATTTTAGTGGTCAACTCTAAGGAGAAGAGAAGGCATCGATATATAATTTATAACTTGCCGATCAGGACAATTTCAGTATCCCCAATTTCATCGCTATGTAAGTAAAAAATAGTATGTGATAATACAAATAAACGTCGATAAATAACAAAGAGGCAATACAATTTTATGAGGCTTGCCATAGTGTTTCAGAATTTTTGGCCTAACGCACGTGAGAAAATCGTGAAAGTTGTTGATGGCAGCTTTTACTTACAATCATAATAATCATCTGATTCATTTGAACGATTTTTTTGAATTTGAAAAATAAAGCAAGAGGACAGATGCTTGAAAAATTGAATGCCAAAAATTAATTCAAATCAACAGCGAATACAAATAAGAACTTCAAAAATTAAAAAAATATAAATGAATTTGATTAGTTTGATCGGCATGTAAAGCTGACCATAGTAAAGATGTTGCATTGAAAAATTTTGCATATCTTAGAAGATTATTGTGTCCTTCCTCAATTAATCTTATTTTTTTCGGGAAAAAAAATTAACCTTCTGAAATTGCATTCATTATAAAACCAGGAAAATGTGACAGTGAAAAAGACCAGCACTTCAATAATGATTACCATATACACTTGGATCAAATCACTTGAAGTTAAAGCCTTTACATAAAAATATTTGCAGGTAATTTCAAAATCCAAACAAAAAAATCTAAAGGCTTGATTCCAAAGAACAAAAAAAACGATATAACTGTGATAAAATAAGTAAGTGTCTCAATATTGGGAATAGGAATAAGTAACTTAAAAGTGAAGTTTATTAGATCGAGAATAAAGTGGCCATGGAAAAACATGATCGATGTATTGATCGACGGACAATCTCTTAATTATTGATGGTGATTTATGCTGTTCTTAATGTCATCCATTATTCCATACCCCTAATATTAAATAACTTAATGCTGTGCCTATCAAAATTTTCCTAATGTTCATCATTCGAATAGTCCTTATCAGTTTCTATCATTCGGATAGTCCTAATCAATGTTCATCACTCAGATTTCATTTTTTTTTTATTTTAATGAATTTTAGCAACATTTGCTGTCAATGATGAAAGCTTTACTTTTTGCAAAGGTGGCATGTTGTCATACAGAAATCTGACAACGTTCGTAAAAAAGATTTATAGATTTCGAAAAAAGTCTTCGCATGTCATGCAAATAAATACTTTTCATTTATCAATGAAATCTTCAAAAAAATAAAAATAAACTAAAATTCTTACGAAAAATGAAATGTTTTGCGTTGCAATCTTTTTTCCTGATATATATATTTTTTTCTTACTTGAAGGTCTTTGCATCTCAGCACATATTAGAGAGTTGGAATAATTAAGGACTGGTGCTGAAATTGATAGAGCAATTAATTTGGGGTGAAAAAAAACAACAAGACACATGTGAAACAAATTACCGGATTTTTTTGGAAAGGTGAATGCTTAAATGTGATTAAATGATGCAACATGGGGTTGATGAAGTGGTATGGAATGAGAAGCTATGTGGGAGGTATGGACACGTTCTTTGAAGTGCTAGATTTATGGGCTCCAATTTCAAAATTCAATTCGTTGGCTACTTAAAAGCTACTTTCAACCTAAAACAATTGAAATTATCTTTGCCTACCTACACAAACATCTAAGCACCGATCCCATTGGCTTCCGGAATAGATCCATTAAATTGAAGCTAAATATCTTCTAAAGAACTTGAAACCACATAATCATTCCCTCTACTGCATTTACAACACATCTTCAGTTTATCACTTAACAATTTTCTGGTAATTTTTTTTCTCCAAACCAATGACTGGACCGAAATTAATAACTAAGAAAAACATACACAAAAGAATAGAGAATTGTGACAGGAAAAAGTAGGCAATGAACATTAAATTTTTCTTTTCGGAATTTAATTCTCAGAGTGCTCTAAAAATAAAACTCCTATTTGTTTTCGTTTTAACTTTTAAGTTAACTATTAGAAATAAGAATGTAAAATTCAAAAAGCGTAAATAAATTAGGCTTAATAGTGAAAGTTTATTGAGTAGATCCCATATGAAATTCATCTTTACACGAAATAAATCTTAGTATTTGACGGGAGCTAAGATAGCAATCAAGCTGAAACGTATTCACCTCATCTTAAGGGATTCGGCTAATCCACTTCTTTGCAATAAAAAATTTGATAATTTGAAGACGAAGGAAGTTTCACGAGTTATTCATTGAAACCATTTATTTTATGTTCCATTAAAAATGAAATTTTCGATGTAACCTATGGATGTAACAAATTCATTTTCTTTAAATATGATACATCTGTGGAATGTTTATTTTGCTGTGATCATCTAAAATGAGATTTGTCACTTTCAAAGCAAGAATAATGAGTCAAAGAATAGTAAAAATCTCAGATAACAGATCACTAATAAGTATTAAATGTCAAAGGATAGAATGAAAATTTCCTCGAAATTAATAAAAATGTGTCATCAGCATCAGAATATTTAATTTCGCTCAGCGATCGATATATTCATGAACTTTTCGATGAAGGGATTAAATTATCTTGTTAAATTTTGATTTGATAGTGGAAAAAAAGCAACCATCGAAAGGTTTACTCCAAATGCTGAATTAGAGCATTGAATTGCTTTTTCAATTATGCAACAAAGTTGTGAAGTTTCAAAACACCTTTCCATTTTGATTTAAAAAAATCAAAGAACATGCTGAATTTCAGTGATTAAATTAAATTCAAATAGCATTTGAAATAGTGAGAAATGGGCCTTAAAAGTTTAAGACTGAAAATTTTCGAACAGTGTGGAAAACGATCTATCGTTATAAGAATTTTATGGAGATGTATTCTTCTCAAAGGTAATAATGATTGAGGACGATTGGAAAAAAGTAATTATACCTGAAATGAGATTGAACGAAGTGGAGAGCGGAAGATATACGTCAGTGAAAATTGTGCCAGATTATATTTTCATCAATCGACATTTTCTTTTTTTTTTTTGAACAAAAAGACGATGAAATTTAAGTGCATAAAAATGAATTCATCAGCTGATGATTATTTGACCGATAGCCATAACTGTAAAGATAATGACACAATGATAGTAAGGGATGTAAATAAAAACGCTAGTGACAGATAATTAATTAGAATTAGATTATGATTGGGCCGATCATAACAAATGGCAGCTAATGATTTTGTTGTTATTGCAAGCTAAATAAACAAAAGAACAAATAAAATGCTTAGGGAAGTACAAGGTTATCTACAAGATTTATATTAGAGCGGAGTTTTATTTAAGAGAATAAGAGAGGGAAGAAATTTAGAAGTGGATAGCTGATTACGTCCTTCGATATTTGATAACAACCCTCTGTCCCTCACTTCCGTGATCAAAAAAGTAGTCCGACTCCTAAAGAACTTTGTCCTCTATAGAAAAGATCTCTCCTTTTTGTGAAGGGAAGTTCGAGGAAGAAGTGTGCTCTGCCCCTCTCATCTCTATTATGATGCTTTTTAACTTTTATAATTCATTTTAAATTGATTATAAATACTGCTGTTTATTTTATAAGGGTCATCACGCGTCCTCTTTCTTCATCCCAATCTCATTAACAATCGAGCAATGACACCTGTCAATCCAGTACTTTAACCTTATTTTTACATGAATAATTCCCCTCAGTCTAACTTCATTATCAATTTTTCCATCCTACGATACGATATTCTTCCTTCACAACTTATTTCATTTCCCTATCATCATTTGCAGTTTTTTTTTTGTTATTAATATTAAAGTAAATTCCAAACTGAAAAACATCTTAGCTTTTATAGGGTGAAACTGTTGCTTGGACACCATCCTTGATGATATCGGAATGTTTCGAGGTGAATTCCTGATCTGCTCTTGGAATTTCTTAAGATTTGAAGGAAGGCAAAATTTATCGATCGATTTCGCTCAGGACAAATAAGAAACGGAGATGGTAGATTAAAATTACACATTTTATAGGTGTATAGAATTAGGATCAATAACTTCAGAGATATCTATGTAAAGTGCTTTAGAAAGTATTCACGTAAACAAGCGTATAAATCAAACCAATCAGCTAAATGCCTTTTAGCTATCGGTGCAATTCTGTCACAACTTCAGCATATCGCGAAGTACTATCGCTGTTCTTTCAAGGTATGCAAGACAATTTTTGTTAATTTGAAAAGCCATAAGGATAACAAAGGTGAACAGTAAGGTATGCTTAAGATACAATCTAATTCTGTCTTCCCTCTTCTTGAGATAAACGAAATTGTTTGCAACAAATATGGTATTTACATTGCAAATTTGTCAGTATGAAAAATGAAAGGAGAAAGAGGAGGAAAGGGAACAGAAGGAATAGGTAGATATGGATCGGATTGCTAGGAGGAGAGTTATGATCAAATAGTAGAAAGAGACAAAAAATATCGGTGTTTTGTGGACGGCGGCTTGGGAAAGCGATCATTTCTGCGCGTACACACTAACGAAATATTTAACTGATCCGAACTATCTTTTTTGGAATTTGGTGGGTACTGCTGGTTGTATTTGTATATACTATCATCTCTTATTTCTTCTGATTAAAAATTCAATTTCGATGAAAGTTACATTTGCTAGTACTTGGTATTTCAACAAGATTAGCTCAAATTTTAAATAATACGCCCTGAAGTTCTCAGCAAAATCTGTATAGCATTGATCTATTTGGGAAAAAAAAATCAAATCATGTTATCAGCGGAGTATAACAGAATTCCATGAATTGAGTGGCTGATTAGTTCAGTGCTGCAAAAATCGTCGTATGATTTCAAATATGCTTTGCCACAAATTTCCAAATTCAAAAATTCGAACTGCATATTTTCTATTTTCTATTCATTCAAATGACGACGAATCTTATAAAGGTAAGCAACAGTCGGGTGAAGAGGAACAAGAAGGCATCAATCATGCATTGTTCAAAAGTAATTTTGAGCAAAGATTACGGCAGTGTTGACCTTTTCTGAATCGAAAGACATTAATTTTGGAAATTTCACCTCTGTTTTCATTTGTGAAGAGAATAATTTTGAAATTGTTGAAAAAGCAAATGAATTAGCAATCAAGGAGGAGAAATGAGTTGAAGAGGAACTTGCTTAATCGATGAAACCTTAAACTTCAAACTGTGGATAATAAATTTTGGCTGTTAAAATGACAACATTAAATCAGTGCATTCTATTTTGTAGTAAGCCGCCTGAAGTGAGTGCAGATTTGATTCATTGATGAATTGCTGAATTATTCACTAAACGACTTTAATGTTTCGAAAAATCCAGAGAAGTGAAATCAAGTAAATGTGTTGCATTTCATCACTTTTATAAAAGCTTAAGGTTTCAAGACATTTCAGTAGCTAATAATTCGAATCTCAAAAATTAGGAGAAAAGTTTATCACAGGAACAGAGCTCAACATAAAGCAACCATTTGACCAGATGGTAGGTAGGTCAGGTTTAAGTTAGTTTAACTTTAAGGTATTTCTTTTCTTATTCCGGCCCAAACACCAATGCAAACAAATTATGTTCTTAAACAGTTATTTTATAATACTTTCTTCAAAACTTGCTTGAGCCTTAAATTTCAAGAAATAAATGAGTTGTAATTGAGAATTTGAAAAAATTTAACTGAAGAATTTCTCACTTTAAATTATTTGTAACATTTCAGTTAATCTTGTTTCAAAAAATCTTCCCTTACTTTTCTTATTCATACTGTATTACTTTCAATAAGTTCAAATTTTTTTCAATATTATGAGAAATTTGTTAAAGTTAGTTTTGTTATCTGTTGAAAATATCGATGAAAATATTATAATAAAAAGCACAGCTGTGTGTTTCAGATATTAATTTTCATTCTCGCCAAATTTGCATAACAATGATTTTACAGTGAGTGGTTTTTAAAATATGAAATGAATGCTTTGTTGTTTTTGAATAATTATGAAAAAAAACCATTTATTTTCCACGGAAAATGCTGAAAATATACTACATTTGTATACAAAACCATTCTTGGATGGAAATCGTTGCATATGGTATTTTGTCCATTATAAGGGCTTTGATAGCGAATAGAATGGAAAACATTTGAAATTTACTCAGAAAATTTAATTCACTTCTTCCTCCAGCTGGGCAAAGAGAAATAACCGAAGCTGCTTGCAAGCTTCAAAGTTTTTCACTTAAATAAAATATGACAATTTGATCAAAAAAAATCACATAAGTGACAATCTACCGGAAGTAACGGAAGAAAAATAAAACTTGGATAACAAAAAGAAAAAAATCAGTCAACAAACAAAAGTAAACCCTTTCTAAAAGTTAAATACGATTTACTAGTTTATGCGAATTTAATTCTTTTATACGACTTTCTCTGGTATATCCAGAAAAATTCGCCGGTCGGAACTGATGGCGATCATTCATAAGCAAAAAGCAATTGATGATGATGGAGTGTTTGAAATATAAATGAATTATTTAATGTATTCGAGACATCGTACGACTTCGATATTTCGATTCGTCTGTTGGAAGAGTTTTTTCGCGCACAAACGTTTACTGTATATTTGCTTTAAAATAATAAATTTAAGAGATTGCTTCCGGTATGAGTGACCCATTAAAAAAATTTCAATTGTTATTCCTGGACATGCTTTTCGGTTTTTATTAATAGCGATCAATTAAGACGGATAGCGTGGATGCATAATACAAAAAAAATGCTAGGATAGTGATAACTTCATCAATATGCCATATAGTCAGTCTATGTGGCATGTGCAATCGAACAACCCTCCCAGGTAACAAACAATATACACATTTTCCGCTCGGAAGCATTCAGAAAACAGCTAACGATATTGGCTCTGAATGACTTTGGGGTACGACTATGCATGCAAGCATGCATCCATGCATGCGTCTATATACATATTGTTCATTGCTACAAGTATGCACTAGGCACATCCGTCTTATCTTATGCTGCATCTAATTAGTCAGACAAAAAAGACACATTTCCTTTGCGTACAGCATGGGGTGACAGGTAAGAAAAATGTGAGAAGGAAATGATTTTGCATCATTCTTTCTAAGTTTTTTAATGTAATTCACAACATTTTATTTATAATATGGGTTAAAATAATTTACTCTCAATTTCTGTTGAGTTAAAAACCTGGCCTGTATGAAGTATTAAAATGTCAACTTCCTCTTGTTTATTCAAGTAAATGATGTTTTATGGAAGCATTTCATCGTAAGAGTGAAAAATTGAACTGCATCAATTGTTTTTGCTTCAAACTCTTCGGAATTTTTTTAGATTGTTTAAGAATATGTTGAGGAAGTTGACTGGTAAAACAAATTTGGAAATGGATTGGGTATCGAAACATATTTTGAGTTGTAGGAGAGGGGAAGATGTCATATTAGCAAAATGTATGACGAATGTTTCGGCGAGAAGCATTTGGGTACATTTATGCTTTCAATCTTTCTAAAAAATAGCATGTTGTGGCGTTTCATTTATTCAAAAAACGAGCCTATAAGACAAATTGCAAAGCTTTTCTGAAAAATATTTCATACCAGAAAACTTCCCATGCATTTTTTACCTTCCAAAAAAAGCAGGCGTAAAAAGCGCAAAAGCTAATAAGGCATTCTACAGTGAATCACGGCACCATCTGTAACTTCTTTTATATGCAAATGAAGAAAAAATCAAAATGGATCTTATTGCAATCACGAAATTCTTCCGGAACTTCGCTTCATAAAAAAAAGAAAGAGGGATAGGAAAACTTTTGCCGCTATCAACAAAAAACAATAAGGGAGTACCTCAGGAGAGAATAATGTTGACAAGATTTTCCCCAGTAAATTTAACAAAATGGTTGAAAATTGTCTTGTTTCATGAATAAGGATGTTCATAGTAACGCTGTGCGATAACTGAATGTTACTTGGAAGAACGTAATAACTTCCAAATGTCTAAGTTGGCAGTTGATCACAGTATTACTTAGCGTAGATATCCCTTTATCGAAGGGACAAAATCAAACATTTTCCGGTTTTTTCCACTGTTCGGATCAATGCAGCCACTTCTCTGTTTCAAGTTTTCGTGTACCCTTAATTTACTGTTTCCAGTCTACCATAATTTTTAACTGTTAATAAGATTTTTTTTTATTTGAATTCCAGGTTAGACAGGAAAGACCGCAAGAAGGAATGGAGTGAATTGGTTTTTCTGTTGATCGAAGTGTTGATTCTGAAGATATATGAATAATGAATCGTTTTCTTATAGAAAAGAAAATGAAACGCAGTCATTCTGCAAGTTTATTCAATTTGAACAAAGCACAATTGTGATACTGAACTTGATGGATACGTGTATCACGTGAAAAGAGTGAAAGTAACAGCGATAACCAAAAGAATTTCGAATCTTTTAGTGTCACCTTCATAGCAAAATAAAAAGAAAAGGAGGGGTGATTCTTAATAAAGATGTGAACCTCAGAAAGTCACCAAAGTCGGCAAAGATACTATTCATAAAAGAGAAGCGAACTCACGCGGTACCCACTACTCCATTTCTCTCTTTTTCACTTGCTTTTACGGTACCTTCGCCCATCTAATACACATTTTGCCGATAATGGTATGGCCGAACTTTTTTTTTCGACCGCCTTTTTCTATTTTTAAGAAATAAGTGAGAACAATTGACAATCTTTTACATCTCCTTTTTATTCAAGCAAGCGGTTAAAGTTCGTCACATCAATTCCTGATCACCTGCTTTTCAGTCATAAACCGGAAAAACTCATTACATTAAACATCCAACCTTGTTGTCACCAAATGATTCGCCCCAGTGAAGTTGACTGAGGCTTTTGCTATGAAATTCTCCTTTTCAGTTCCATGTCAACATTATTGCATTTATACCGCAAGTTGAGTTTTTAAAGCTCCAATGGACGAATATGTGAGGTGGAATAAAGATACAATCTTAAATTCATATTTGACATCTCGAAAAATCCAATTGACTACCTGACGGAAACATTTCCACATGCGGCAACTTTTTTTTTTTTAATTGAACGTTTCGCGGAAATAATTTATAAAAGAAAGAAATTATTGCGGAAGGTAGACAATGGCAAACCGGAAATTAAATTTCTTATTTCTTGAAAACACAATCAATAAAACTTGCCCTCGAAAATGAAAAAAAAGGAAATTTGCATATTAAAATGAAGTTATTCTCAGTGCAAATAATCATTTCTTTAATAGAAAGATATTTATGATAATTATTAAAATATTGCAGTTAATAGACGATTAAAAATTACAAATTCATTTCTTTTCGGAAAAATCACTGCTACAAAGAAATGATCTTATGTTCTATGTTATTTTAAACAAAAATAAAAAAAATCAATAGGATGTGTTTTACTTAATCTAAAAATTGATATAATGAATTTATATGAGGGATGTAACAAAAAGTCCTAGAAATAATTAAGCAAAAATTGATTACAAACATACATTACCTGTCATCACAAAAGTATTCGAGATAAAGAAATATGGCAGTTAATAGCAAGAAGGTCGCGAAGTATAATGTCATGAAATTAACAAAACAAATAGATGAAATTTAAATATGGATATAAGTGTTATCATCATCCATCCACGAATTTCTTGAAAAAATTTAGGAAAATCAAATTACTCGTTGAAATGTTGTTGAAAAGTAATTGTATGATAGGTTGTAACATCAGAAAAATACCCTAAACCTTCTGTTAATTCATCCTGGCCAGAAAAATATTTAGCTGAAAACATCAACCCCAATTGTTCATTAATGTAAGATTATATTTTCGCATTAAAAATAGATCATTTTTTACTCAGGAACAACGATCTTAGTATTTTTTCAAAATATCGATGTCTCGGGATTTTTAGCAAAAAATTTTGTCGTTATTTATCATTATTACATTATTTTGCAAAACTGAAACATTTATCCAAATGTATCCATCAGAAATCCTACGACTTATCACTGGAAGAGGGCAAATTTTGGAGCACCGATTCTTGTTGAATGGTTGTAGAATGTCGCAATGCGCATGAAATGCCGTGCATTACTGTATTGGGCAATACTGGGATTTCATCAAAATGAACTTTTGGAGGAATATTCACTTGAAATTCACCTACAATTACAAAAGTTTCGTAGTGTGAAGGAAAGCACAATTAATTGCTTGAAAGCAAATAATAATTTTTAGCAGAAAAATTTGCATCAGCAAAAAAGATCGCACTTTTTCACAGATCTGAAATATTTATCCACATTTATGCATCAGAAATCCTTCGCAATATGTTTATTAAATTACTTTTTCAACTAAATATATACTAAAATACGGTGACAAATGGTGACAATGATATCAACTTACAACATTGGCTTATTTCACACTTTTATAAGCTCATTATTCCATGCCATAACTTTGTACCACGTAATTGTTTTTGAGTATAGCCAGTTTAGATCAATAAATGGTGAGAAAAGGAAGAAATGAATTTACCTGGGGCATTTGAATTGCCGGAAGGACGGTACATTGCGACGGTAGCAACGCAATTAGTGGTGGTATTCCACTGTCGGGCGATGCCCATTTCAGACGTTTCCTTCCAAACAATTTGCGTGAAATGTTGCGTTTCTGAAAAAGCTTCAAAGAGACTGCGAAAATGCAAAAAAGGTAGAAAAATTTGTAGTATGAATTGAAAATTTGACACGAATAGATTTGCCATAAATTGATTGAATAACTGAATGATTCGTTCAATTAGTCATTTACTTACAAAATTTCTGGTCTACACCAAAAAACTGGAAATCCGAAATGTTATAGGTATGGTTTTAAATCAGGAAAGTAGCAGATTTTGGATTCTCGGCTTTTTAGAAAGCTTATTCAAGTTAACTCCACTTTCTTTGCTCTCCAATTATAAAATTTGTAAGTGATATCCTTTTTATTACTCTTTAAAACAGTTCACCAAAGTTTTATCACCAACTTTCAAAGGTAAATATCCCTGTTTGAAAGCATTCCGGCTAATGGTAAATCCACAGTTAGTCGCTTTCCGGTAAAATTGTCCAGTCTTTTTAGTCCAACTGCTTATTTTGAGAATGCGTAGCACTTGGCTCTTCCGGTAACCTACAAATTTGAAGCACCGCTGGTAAATGATTTCACCGGAGTGTGCCAGCAACAACGATTTGCTTCATTGTAGAAACGCTGTGCAAAAATCCTTGACAAATCGTTCGGAGATAAAGGAATTGAATATTATACTGTGTAGAAGCTTTAACCAACTTCGGTGGGATCTTTGGTGACGTCGCAAACATTGCCGCACTGTATGCGGCAGTAAACATAGAACTTTTATGATGAATGATTACCGCAATCACCGTTAACCACTTGTTGTACATTCCAGCCGTATAGTGATAAAATGATTATCTTAAATTAAGCTTCCAAAAATCGCAAATTCTGCAGAAGTATGAAAAGCCGGTACAAAATTTTTTTGAAAGTTTTGAGAAATCCTCTTGCAATTTTATTGTCTTCAAATTTAAAGAACTTCGAACATCAATGAACTCACTGGGATTCCATCGAGGTCTCTCGAAATCGAAATCCTTTGCTTCGCGGGCCCAAATTTCAGTAATTTCGGCACCAGAAGGTAGATGAGTTTGTTCTTCTACTATTGTTAACCGTATGTTTTCGCCTATCCCTGATAACTACTTAGTTAATATTTGCTCCAAAATTATGAAATTGCTTGATTAATGTGTAATACCAAAACTCTCTCGAAAGGATTTCATTTACGAAAAAATTTAATTTAAATTACGTGAACTTCATTTTCTCCGCATTTCTTTGAGAAAAAAAGACATATTGTAATAAAATTCCCGAAATTATGATTCTGTTATTTCCAGTTTCTAGAAATGTCTTATAAATGACTATTACCAGTACTTTACCTTGCAATTCCGGAAATAATATCCGTCCTCGTTCAGCTAGTTTAACTGCCCAGGAATGAGCCAGATCACATAATTCCTGAGACCATATCAATGGTTGGCATCCATACTGTGCCCTCACAGCATTGTGTGCATCCAAGCATTCGCGTTGAAAATTCACTTCACCTATGCGAGTGGGATATTAGTTAGTTATCTAGTTGCTTTTTTTAAACTATCAACAATATAGTTAATACTTCTTCCCAAGTATCCTATCACTTACTTTATGATTTTTTGTAGCATAGTAACTGATATATTAGTGAAACCTTGTTCTAGCTAACCCTGACTTTATTACAAGGAGCTCACTCTTCACAAATAAGTTTTCAAGAGAATTAAATGGACTTTTACTACTTTGTAGTAAGTATCGTTAAAATGCAAATTTTCAATGCCAAAACTTACCAACGGCAACAAATTTGGGCATCTTTTTGACATATTTGACATCGGCAATGGTCTGCATCATGTGTTTATCCAACTCTTCGTCAAAATGGCGTTCTTCTCCTACTGATGATGATGTGGCGTCATAACAACTGTAGCATTCATCGGTAGTTATCGATTGCCTGAAATTTTGAATTTTTGTAAAATGTCCCACTTCCAGTAGATTGTAATCATGGAGAGCAAATGAATTTTAAAATACGTGATAAAAGATCTTAAACTGAAAAAAAAGGATTTTACTTGAAGCCAGTGGTTGTACGACAGAAAGTACCACTTGTTGCAAGAGTAGTTGTCCCATTGATGCAGTTTTCATCTATTCTTTCATGTTGATCAGATTTCGATTTTTTTAATTTCTTTCGACCGAAAATCTTTTTCATCACTACTGAAATGCGGGATATTTTGAATATCTAAATAACTACATAAAAAAGGTCTATTAGACGCATTATCAAATTATTTAAGATTTGTAAAATTTACAACAGATATGCTCTACAGGATCATACCGGAACCAGCGGACAAATGCAAATGAACACTAACAGATATTTCAAAAAAGACGAAAAATGCGGATATCGCGGAGCTTCCGATAGCAAGAAAATAAATACAAATATTTATATACAAACAATTGTCTTATGAATGTTAACTTGCATAGATGATTAACTGTATTACTCTGTTGATTTCAATGACTTCTCTTGCTATTCCCATCCTAATCCGAAATTTTAATTAAGAGAGATACAAGCGCAAAAGCAATTAAACTGCCAAAAATATTAACGCTCCAAACACTTCAGCCCTTTCCCTGTATAACATATAATGGATATAGTTATATGTTCATCAGATGGCTATTTTAATCATAAAATTACGGAGGCCTAAAAGTAGAAGTAAGAAACTATCCCTTTTGAACTTGTAGACGTGAATGATTTGTACATGACGCACCTTAGAATCAAATCATAAACATAGATTTGATGACCAATGTTGATAATACATTATAAAATAAGAAGTAATCCGAAAATTAGCATTTCGTATAACAATTAAACTTTTACGGTTGCCGTTAAGTTTGTTAAAGCTTGAGAAGGACAAGAAATGGGTCAACTTATTGAATGAGAAATATTCCAAAGCTTTTATTGAAAAGGCTGAAATTTGGTCTATAAATGTATAATTGTTCTAATATTTTGAAAATTCCTGAAGAAAAGAATGTAACAATGCTTCAGCTTAATATAACAATCTTTTTCAACTTGTATTAGCATCAAAAGGTTAAGAGATATTTTGTCTCTAAAAGGTCAGCAGATAATTTCTTTGTGTGGCGATTTTTTTTTTTTCTTTTAAAGTATATCCATCGCCGAATAGCGTGGAAGTATGAAAAGTATTTGAACAGTTTTTGGATAAATCATACTAAAAAAAATGGAAGAAAGTGTCTTTCCAACATCACTAACTTAACTTTATTTTAATATTTTATAACTCAAAACAAGCTTTTACTTCTTACTATTATCAGTAATTCAATCAACGAGTGAAGATTATGCGTCTGCATTAAGCAGATTGATGCTGCCAACTGCTTTTTATTGATAATTAAAAATCGTTTTGACATTTTCATTTGTAATAACACTAGCAGACTAATTTAACCTTCACCGTACTTCACTTGTTCAATTTATGACAGTAAAAATAAAGTGTGCGTAATATACTTTTCCAGAAGTGCCCGAAAAAAAGTGGATATATGTGGATGATGTAATTTCAAAGAAGAGACAGCTATTCTCGTGTCACCGCTCCCGTAGTCCTCATTTCATTTGCTATGATTGATGCATAAAACGAGAAAATAAAATCAGTGATTTCATGATATACTCTAAAGTAAGATTGAGAAGTGACATGTACAAATAGTAGGAACAAATCCAAAGGATTATTTTGATTTCGGAAAGGTGTTTACGGGAATAAGTGGTTCTAGATAAAAAATGAAAAGTTTCCGTACCTCGATCAACTATGCCTCACATTTGGACACAGATAAAGTTCCATATTTGAGGAATTTATGAAAAAACCCCATCTGTCAAACCCGAACACTTCATCCAGTTGGTCATTACCCTCGGATCAGCTAATGCAGAGTCAGAATAAATCGGGTAAGGCCTTTTTTAGAAAACAACAAATTCATGGAAATAATACGTGGTAAATAGTTTAAATCCAAAAAGTCCTTCGAAAAATTAAAATTCAAACAGTTTCATTTCGCGAATACATTATGGTTCCATAATTATGCATTGCTGAAGGAAATATAAAGAGTAAGTTGAAAATCAAAACTTTGTTTTTAAAATAAAATTTGAAAAAGTAATTTCGGTGATGAAAGAAACTGAAAAGGCATTCAGAAAATATTGCTACATTTGATGCATCACTAAACAAAAGGATGCATAGTTGTGAATAGCTTAAGAAATAAGAAACAGACTATAAGAAGGAGGAAATTTATGGGTCTCATTCGATAACAGCTGGGCCAGAAATGTGTAAAATAGAAAGAGCGGCTGAATGGAGTAAAGAAAAAAATAGAATAAATTGCCTCAACGGCTCTCTGGCCTTAATCTGACAGCAATTTTTCATCGTTTTCCTTTGAACAGTAAAGATCAAAGTGTGGAGTTGCCTTCCAAATTGTTCCTTCTCAAAAAAATAGTTTTTGTCATTTTTTTTGTTTTTTTTTTAATTGAATAAAATTGTGAAAAGTTTCTATGAAAAACAAACTTACTGATTTCATTCACAAAATTTTGATTTCACCTGCTCACATATTTCGTCTAAAAACTATCGGCAACACTTACTTTATCAATACATTTTGTTTTGGGCCTAAATAAGAATGTTCGACTCAACAACCTAAATAACTTTCATTACAGAATAATTCAAAAGCCCATTTCTGATGCAGTCTTATTCGAAATAATGCTAATTATCAATGATTTAAATGACAACAAAAGAAAAAACAAGAAATACTGAATGAGTAATGAGAGAAATATTTTATTATAGTTTATTTAACGAGATTAAGAAGGGAAGATTGGCCATGATAAACAGTGTCGCAGTGTCGTACGTCTTGTGTCTATTTTTGAAAAGGAGTATAAAGTTTGTGCTGATGTAGACAGAAATGAGTGTAATATAGACTTGGGCCATATTGGCTTATAGGCTTCATGTGCACCACTATGCCAAAATTATTGGTGCATTAAAATAGCGTCTGGCCATATGAATAGAGTTCTTTATTTAGCTTTAACCAAAAACTTCTAATCCCTTCTTCACACCGAATTTTGTTGGTTTGTTGGAATAGTCGCAAACTGATTATATGATTTGGATGAAAGATTGTAAACAATAATAATAGTTGGATAATAGAAAATGAAGCACGATGGATACATGGCACATTATCTGGAAATCCGACATCATCCGATCCATGATACCAAAAAAATGAAAAGTTAACACAGGTAATGTTTCGCCTTTATTGTACTTGCAGCGTACGGTAATGAAAAGAAAAGGTTCTGATACACTGAAATATAAAATATGTTCTATTTTGGTTAGATAGATAGACTGATTGGCATTATGAAAGTATCGATGATTCTCGTGAAACTTGTTAGTATGGAAATATTCTCATCTATCTCTGTACTACTCAAATATTATACAATTCGAAATGGTTGAAGTATTTTGTAGGTTCAGAAGTGTAGAAAAGAATTATTTAAATTATATTTCTATCTAACAGCGTCTCGTGATGTATATCTATCAGCCAAATCTCCTGCAGATCGATTTCGTTCAACAGATTTCGTTTCATTCTTGCTTCATGTAAGTATATAAATGTATGTGTTTGTCTGTGTGTGTGTGTGTGTGTATGTATTTGTGTGTGTATGTGTATGTGTGTATGTATGTGTGTGTGTATATACGCAGGAAGACTAATGTCATGTTAGGCGGGCTATGCAAAACAAAACTTTTGCATACAATTCAAGAATATTGTTTCAGAAAAAAAGAGAAGGACAGTGTCTGTGAGATGAAAAAAGTCTTGAAGTAATCTTGACGACCACAGCTACTTAAGTGTGCTAGGACAGAGCAGCAATGAAGATAGCATTGTTAACACTCTCAATAACAACTGCTACTATTAGTTCCGAGAGAGAGAGGGAGAGAGAGAGAGAGAGGAGGAAGAGT